>NW_025111166.1:0-277487 GCF_015476425.1 Leptopilina heterotoma
AAAAAAAGTGTTCTGTCCGTATGTCTGTCTTCGTGTCTGTCTGTAGACACAATGGTGTCCCTACGATAACTCTTGAAAAACTTATTGCATCAACTTGCAACTTTGCATGCACAAAGTTAGTGTTAAAATACAGATCGAGTTCGTTAGCCAGCAATTTTCGTCGAAAACTACGCAAACTACAGTAGTTTCAAAATTTTGAAAATTCAATTTTTTCAATTTTCATTATTTTTAACTTTATATTACTTTAGATTAGACAAATACAAACAACTTTCCTCTACAACATTTTTTCATAGAAAGTCAAATTTCGGAGTTATAGGCTCTTAAATAGCAAAAAAATACTAAAAAATCCGAAAATAACGATAAAATCAAAATTTCTCAAAGGAAAAAAATTATAACATTAATTTCCACATATTCTCACCCCATTGTACTTAAAAAACACTTACATTAATCAAAAACTAGTAATTTCCGGAAAAACCACCGTATATATATATATTTTTATCATTTTTTTAACAAAAAATCCATATTCCGACTCAATTATCTCCTAAAACTATTGCCTCTGGGAGCTTGCTACCATAGACTTTTTTTCTCGTCTTCCCATCAGCTACAACTTTGCTGTTGACAACTTTTCACTAAACTTAAAACTTTTCGACTTATTTGCAAAAAACTAATTTTTTATTACATTCTCATCATATGAGAAAGTATTAGTTTTGGTCGAAAATTGACTTTCGCTAATTTCATGAAATCTCGACGTTTTGGGGTCCCCTGAGTCCGAAAAACATGGTCTAAAAAAAGTGTCTGTCCGTATGTCTGTCTTCGTGTCTGTCTGTAGACACAATGGTGTCCCTACGATAACTCTTGAAAAACTTATTGCATCAACTTGCAACTTTGCATGCACAAAGTTAGTGTTAAAATACAGATCGAGTTCGTTAGCCAGCAATTTTCGTCGAAAACTACGCAAACTACAGTAGTTTCAAAATTTTGAAAATTCAATTTTTTCAATTTTCATTATTTTTAACTTTATATTACTTTAGATTAGACAAATACAAACAACTTTCCTCTACAACATTTTTTCATAGAAAGTCAAATTTCGGAGTTATAGGCTCTTAAATAGCAAAAAAATACTAAAAAATCCGAAAATAACGATAAAAATCAAAATTTCTCAAAGGAAAAAAATTATAACATTAATTTCCACATATTCTCACCCCATTGTACTTAAAAAACACTTACATTATTCAAAAACTAGTAATTTCCGGAAAAACCACCGTATATATATATTTTTTATCATTTTTTTAACAAAAAATCCATATTCCGACTCAATTATCTCTAAAACTATTGCCTCTGGGAGCTTGCTACCATAGACTTTTTTTCTCGTCTTCCCATCAGCTACAACTTTGCTGTTGACAACTTTTCACTAAACTTAAAACTTTTCGACTTATTTGCAGAAAACTAATTTTTTATTACATTCTCATCATATGAGAAAGTATTAGTTTTGGTCGAAAATTGACTTTCGCTAATTTCATGAAATCTCGACGTTTTGGGGTCCCCTGAGTCCGAAAAACATGGTCTAAAAAAAGTGTCTGTCCGTATGTCTGTCTTCGTGTCTGTCTGTAGACACAATGGTGTCCCTACGATAACTCTTGAAAAACTTATTGCATCAACTTGCAACTTTGCATGCACAAAGTTAGTGTTAAAATACAGATCGAGTTCGTTAGCCAGCAATTTTCGTCGAAAACTACGCAAACTACAGTAGTTTCAAAATTTTGAAAATTCAATTTTTTCAATTTTCATTATTTTTAACTTTATATTACTTTAGATTAGACAAATACAAACAACTTTCCTCTACAACATTTTTTCATAGAAAGTCAAATTTCGGAGTTATAGGCTCTTAAATAGCAAAAAAATACTAAAAAATCCGAAAATAACGATAAAAATCAAAATTTCTCAAAGGAAAAAAATTATAACATTAATTTCCACATATTCTCACCCCATTGTACTTAAAAAACACTTACATTATTAAAAAACTAGTAATTTCCGGAAAAACCACCGTATATATATATTTTTTATCATTTTTTTAACAAAAAATCCATATTCCGACTCAATTATCTCTAAAACTATTGCCTCTGGGAGCTTGCTACCATAGACTTTTTTTCTCGTCTTCCCATCAGCTACAACTTTGCTGTTGACAACTTTTCACTAAACTTAAAACTTTTCGACTTATTTGCAGAAAACTAATTTTTTATTACATTCTCATCATATGAGAAAGTATTAGTTTTGGTCGAAAATTGACTTTCGCTAATTTCATGAAATCTCGACGTTTTGGGGTCCCCTGAGTCCGAAAAACATGGTCTAAAAAAAGTGTCTGTCCGTATGTCTGTCTTCGTGTCTGTCTGTAGACACAATGGTGTCCCTACGATAACTCTTGAAAAACTTATTGCATCAACTTGCAACTTTGCATGCACAAAGTTAGTGTTAAAATACAGATCGAGTTCGTTAGCCAGCAATTTTCGTCGAAAACTACGCAAACTACAGTAGTTTCAAAATTTTGAAAATTCAATTTTTTCAATTTTCATTATTTTTAACTTTATATTACTTTAGATTAGACAAATACAAACAACTTTCCTCTACAACATTTTTTCATAGAAAGTCAAATTTCGGAGTTATAGGCTCTTAAATAGCAAAAAAATACTAAAAAATCCGAAAATAACGATAAAAATCAAAATTTCTCAAAGGAAAAAAATTATAACATTAATTTCCACATATTCTCACCCCATTGTACTTAAAAAACACTTACATTAATCAAAAACTAGTAATTTCCGGAAAAACCACCGTATATATATATTTTTTATCATTTTTTTAACAAAAAATCCATATTCCGACTTAATTATCTCCAAAACTATTGCCTCTGGGAGCTTGCTACCATAGACTTTTTTTCTCGTCTTCCCATCAGCTACAACTTTGCTGTTGACAACTTTTCACTAAACTTAAAACTTTTCGACTTATTTGCAGAAAACTAATTTTTTATTACATTCTCATCATATGAGAAAGTATTAGTTTTGGTCGAAAATTGACTTTCGCTAATTTCATGAAATCTCGACGTTTTGGGGTCCCCTGAGTCCGAAAAACATGGTCTAAAAAAAGTGTCTGTCCGTATGTCTGTCTTCGTGTCTGTCTGTAGACACAATGGTGTCCCTACGATAACTCTTGAAAAACTTATTGCATCAACTTGCAACTTTGCATGCACAAAGTTAGTGTTAAAATACAGATCGAGTTCGTTAGCCAGCAATTTTCGTCGAAAACTACGCAAACTACAGTAGTTTCAAAATTTTGAAAATTCAATTTTTTCAATTTTCATTATTTTTAACTTTATATTACTTTAGATTAGACAAATACAAACAACTTTCCTCTACAACATTTTTTCATAGAAAGTCAAATTTCGGAGTTATAGGCTCTTAAATAGCAAAAAAATACTAAAAAATCCGAAAATAACGATAAAAATCAAAATTTCTCAAAGGAAAAAAATTATAACATTAATTTCCACATATTCTCACCCCATTGTACTTAAAAAACACTTACATTAATTAAAAAACTAGTAATTTCCGGAAAAACCACCGTATATATATATTTTTTATCATTTTTTTAACAAAAAATCCATATTCCGACTCAATTATCTCTAAAACTATTGCCTCTGGGAGCTTGCTACCATAGACTTTTTTTCTCGTCTTCCCATCAGCTACAACTTTGCTGTTGACAACTTTTCACTAAACTTAAAACTTTTCGACTTATTTGCAGAAAACTAATTTTTTATTACATTCTCATCATATGAGAAAGTATTAGTTTTGGTCGAAAATTGACTTTCGCTAATTTCATGAAATCTCGACGTTTTGGGGTCCCCTGAGTCCGAAAAACATGGTCTAAAAAAAGTGTCTGTCCGTATGTCTGTCTTCGTGTCTGTCTGTAGACACAATGGTGTCCCTACGATAACTCTTGAAAAACTTATTGCATCAACTTGCAACTTTGCATGCACAAAGTTAGTGTTAAAATACAGATCGAGTTCGTTAGCCAGCAATTTTCGTCGAAAACTACGCAAACTACAGTAGTTTCAAAATTTTGAAAATTCAATTTTTTCAATTTTCATTATTTTTAACTTTATATTACTTTAGATTAGACAAATACAAACAACTTTCCTCTACAACATTTTTTCATAGAAAGTCAAATTTCGGAGTTATAGGCTCTTAAATAGCAAAAAAATACTAAAAAATCCGAAAATAACGATAAAAATCAAAATTTCTCAAAGGAAAAAAATTATAACATTAATTTCCACATATTCTCACCCCATTGTACTTAAAAAACACTTACATTAATCAAAAACTAGTAATTTCCGGAAAAACCACCGTATATATATATTTTTTATCATTTTTTTAACAAAAAATCCATATTCCGACTTAATTATCTCCAAAACTATTGCCTCTGGGAGCTTGCTACCATAGACTTTTTTTCTCGTCTTCCCATCAGCTACAACTTTGCTGTTGACAACTTTTCACTAAACTTAAAACTTTTCGACTTATTTGCAGAAAACTAATTTTTTATTACATTCTCATCATATGAGAAAGTATTAGTTTTGGTCGAAAATTGACTTTCGCTAATTTCATGAAATCTCGACGTTTTGGGGTCCCCTGAGTCCGAAAAACATGGTCTAAAAAAAGTGTCTGTCCGTATGTCTGTCTTCGTGTCTGTCTGTAGACACAATGGTGTCCCTACGATAACTCTTGAAAAACTTATTGCATCAACTTGCAACTTTGCATGCACAAAGTTAGTGTTAAAATACAGATCGAGTTCGTTAGCCAGCAATTTTCGTCGAAAACTACGCAAACTACAGTAGTTTCAAAATTTTGAAAATTCAATTTTTTCAATTTTCATTATTTTTAACTTTATATTACTTTAGATTAGACAAATACAAACAACTTTCCTCTACAACATTTTTTCATAGAAAGTCAAATTTCGGAGTTATAGGCTCTTAAATAGCAAAAAAATACTAAAAAATCCGAAAATAACGATAAAAATCAAAATTTCTCAAAGGAAAAAAATTATAACATTAATTTCCACATATTCTCACCCCATTGTACTTAAAAAACACTTACATTAATCAAAAACTAGTAATTTCCGGAAAAACCACCGTATATATATATTTTTTATCATTTTTTTAACAAAAAATCCATATTCCGACTAATTATCTCCAAAACTATTGCCTCTGGGAGCTTGCTACCATAGACTTTTTTTCTCGTCTTCCCATCAGCTACAACTTTGCTGTTGACAACTTTTCACTAAACTTAAAACTTTTCGACTTATTTGCAAAAAACTAATTTTTTATTACATTCTCATCATATGAGAAAGTATTAGTTTTGGTCGAAAATTGACTTTCGCTAATTTCATGAAATCTCGACGTTTTGGGGTCCCCTGAGTCCGAAAAACATGGTCTAAAAAAAGTGTCTGTCCGTATGTCTGTCTTCGTGTCTGTCTGTAGACACAATGGTGTCCCTACGATAACTCTTGAAAAACTTATTGCATCAACTTGCAACTTTGCATGCACAAAGTTAGTGTTAAAATACAGATCGAGTTCGTTAGCCAGCAATTTTCGTCGAAAACTACGCAAACTACAGTAGTTTCAAAATTTTGAAAATTCAATTTTTTCAATTTTCATTATTTTTAACTTTATATTACTTTAGATTAGACAAATACAAACAACTTTCCTCTACAACATTTTTTCATAGAAAGTCAAATTTCGGAGTTATAGGCTCTTAAATAGCAAAAAAATACTAAAAAATCCGAAAATAACGATAAAAATCAAAATTTCTCAAAGGAAAAAAATTATAACATTAATTTCCACATATTCTCACCCCATTGTACTTAAAAAACACTTACATTAATCAAAAACTAGTAATTTCCGGAAAAACCACCGTATATATATATTTTTTATCATTTTTTTAACAAAAAATCCATATTCCGACTTAATTATCTCCAAAACTATTGCCTCTGGGAGCTTGCTACCATAGACTTTTTTTCTCGTCTTCCCATCAGCTACAACTTTGCTGTTGACAACTTTTCACTAAACTTAAAACTTTTCGACTTATTTGCAAAAAACTAATTTTTTATTACATTCTCATCATATGAGAAAGTATTAGTTTTGGTCGAAAATTGACTTTCGCTAATTTCATGAAATCTCGACGTTTTGGGGTCCCCTGAGTCCGAAAAACATGGTCTAAAAAAAGTGTCTGTCCGTATGTCTGTCTTCGTGTCTGTCTGTAGACACAATGGTGTCCCTACGATAACTCTTGAAAAACTTATTGCATCAACTTGCAACTTTGCATGCACAAAGTTAGTGTTAAAATACAGATCGAGTTCGTTAGCCAGCAATTTTCGTCGAAAACTACGCAAACTACAGTAGTTTCAAAATTTTGAAAATTCAATTTTTTCAATTTTCATTATTTTTAACTTTATATTACTTTAGATTAGACAAATACAAACAACTTTCCTCTACAACATTTTTTCATAGAAAGTCAAATTTCGGAGTTATAGGCTCTTAAATAGCAAAAAAATACTAAAAAATCCGAAAATAACGATAAAAATCAAAATTTCTCAAAGGAAAAAAATTATAACATTAATTTCCACATATTCTCACCCCATTGTACTTAAAAAACACTTACATTAATCAAAAACTAGTAATTTCCGGAAAAACCACCGTATATATATATTTTTTATCATTTTTTTAACAAAAAATCCATATTCCGACTCAATTATCTCTAAAACTATTGCCTCTGGGAGCTTGCTACCATAGACTTTTTTTCTCGTCTTCCCATCAGCTACAACTTTGCTGTTGACAACTTTTCACTAAACTTAAAACTTTTCGACTTATTTGCAGAAAACTAATTTTTTATTACATTCTCATCATATGAGAAAGTATTAGTTTTGGTCGAAAATTGACTTTCGCTAATTTCATGAAATCTCGACGTTTTGGGGTCCCCTGAGTCCGAAAAACATGGTCTAAAAAAAGTGTCTGTCCGTATGTCTGTCTTCGTGTCTGTCTGTAGACACAATGGTGTCCCTACGATAACTCTTGAAAAACTTATTGCATCAACTTGCAACTTTGCATGCACAAAGTTAGTGTTAAAATACAGATCGAGTTCGTTAGCCAGCAATTTTCGTCGAAAACTACGCAAACTACAGTAGTTTCAAAATTTTGAAAATTCAATTTTTTCAATTTTCATTATTTTTAACTTTATATTACTTTAGATTAGACAAATACAAACAACTTTCCTCTACAACATTTTTTCATAGAAAGTCAAATTTCGGAGTTATAGGCTCTTAAATAGCAAAAAAATACTAAAAAATCCGAAAATAACGATAAAAATCAAAATTTCTCAAAGGAAAAAAATTATAACATTAATTTCCACATATTCTCACCCCATTGTACTTAAAAAACACTTACATTAATCAAAAACTAGTAATTTCCGGAAAAACCACCGTATATATATATTTTTTATCATTTTTTTAACAAAAAATCCATATTCCGACTTAATTATCTCCAAAACTATTGCCTCTGGGAGCTTGCTACCATAGACTTTTTTTCTCGTCTTCCCATCAGCTACAACTTTGCTGTTGACAACTTTTCACTAAACTTAAAACTTTTCGACTTATTTGCAAAAAACTAATTTTTTATTACATTCTCATCATATGAGAAAGTATTAGTTTTGGTCGAAAATTGACTTTCGCTAATTTCATGAAATCTCGACGTTTTGGGGTCCCCTGAGTCCGAAAAACATGGTCTAAAAAAAGTGTCTGTCCGTATGTCTGTCTTCGTGTCTGTCTGTAGACACAATGGTGTCCCTACGATAACTCTTGAAAAACTTATTGCATCAACTTGCAACTTTGCATGCACAAAGTTAGTGTTAAAATACAGATCGAGTTCGTTAGCCAGCAATTTTCGTCGAAAACTACGCAAACTACAGTAGTTTCAAAATTTTGAAAATTCAATTTTTTCAATTTTCATTATTTTTAACTTTATATTACTTTAGATTAGACAAATACAAACAACTTTCCTCTACAACATTTTTTCATAGAAAGTCAAATTTCGGAGTTATAGGCTCTTAAATAGCAAAAAAATACTAAAAAATCCGAAAATAACGATAAAAATCAAAATTTCTCAAAGGAAAAAAATTATAACATTAATTTCCACATATTCTCACCCCATTGTACTTAAAAAACACTTACATTAATCAAAAACTAGTAATTTCCGGAAAAACCACCGTATATATATATTTTTTATCATTTTTTTAACAAAAAATCCATATTCCGACTTAATTATCTCCAAAACTATTGCCTCTGGGAGCTTGCTACCATAGACTTTTTTTCTCGTCTTCCCATCAGCTACAACTTTGCTGTTGACAACTTTTCACTAAACTTAAAACTTTTCGACTTATTTGCAGAAAACTAATTTTTTATTACATTCTCATCATATGAGAAAGTATTAGTTTTGGTCGAAAATTGACTTTCGCTAATTTCATGAAATCTCGACGTTTTGGGGTCCCCTGAGTCCGAAAAACATGGTCTAAAAAAAGTGTCTGTCCGTATGTCTGTCTTCGTGTCTGTCTGTAGACACAATGGTGTCCCTACGATAACTCTTGAAAAACTTATTGCATCAACTTGCAACTTTGCATGCACAAAGTTAGTGTTAAAATACAGATCGAGTTCGTTAGCCAGCAATTTTCGTCGAAAACTACGCAAACTACAGTAGTTTCAAAATTTTGAAAATTCAATTTTTTCAATTTTCATTATTTTTAACTTTATATTACTTTAGATTAGACAAATACAAACAACTTTCCTCTACAACATTTTTTCATAGAAAGTCAAATTTCGGAGTTATAGGCTCTTAAATAGCAAAAAAATACTAAAAAATCCGAAAATAACGATAAAAATCAAAATTTCTCAAAGGAAAAAAATTATAACATTAATTTCCACATATTCTCACCCCATTGTACTTAAAAAACACTTACATTAATCAAAAACTAGTAATTTCCGGAAAAACCACCGTATATATATATTTTTTATCATTTTTTTAACAAAAAATCCATATTCCGACTTAATTATCTCCAAAACTATTGCCTCTGGGAGCTTGCTACCATAGACTTTTTTTCTCGTCTTCCCATCAGCTACAACTTTGCTGTTGACAACTTTTCACTAAACTTAAAACTTTTCGACTTATTTGCAGAAAACTAATTTTTTATTACATTCTCATCATATGAGAAAGTATTAGTTTTGGTCGAAAATTGACTTTCGCTAATTTCATGAAATCTCGACGTTTTGGGGTCCCCTGAGTCCGAAAAACATGGTCTAAAAAAAGTGTCTGTCCGTATGTCTGTCTTCGTGTCTGTCTGTAGACACAATGGTGTCCCTACGATAACTCTTGAAAAACTTATTGCATCAACTTGCAACTTTGCATGCACAAAGTTAGTGTTAAAATACAGATCGAGTTCGTTAGCCAGCAATTTTCGTCGAAAACTACGCAAACTACAGTAGTTTCAAAATTTTGAAAATTCAATTTTTTCAATTTTCATTATTTTTAACTTTATATTACTTTAGATTAGACAAATACAAACAACTTTCCTCTACAACATTTTTTCATAGAAAGTCAAATTTCGGAGTTATAGGCTCTTAAATAGCAAAAAAATACTAAAAAATCCGAAAATAACGATAAAAATCAAAATTTCTCAAAGGAAAAAAATTATAACATTAATTTCCACATATTCTCACCCCATTGTACTTAAAAAACACTTACATTAATCAAAAACTAGTAATTTCCGGAAAAACCACCGTATATATATATTTTTTATCATTTTTTTAACAAAAAATCCATATTCCGACTTAATTATCTCCAAAACTATTGCCTCTGGGAGCTTGCTACCATAGACTTTTTTTCTCGTCTTCCCATCAGCTACAACTTTGCTGTTGACAACTTTTCACTAAACTTAAAACTTTTCGACTTATTTGCAAAAAACTAATTTTTTATTACATTCTCATCATATGAGAAAGTATTAGTTTTGGTCGAAAATTGACTTTCGCTAATTTCATGAAATCTCGACGTTTTGGGGTCCCCTGAGTCCGAAAAACATGGTCTAAAAAAAGTGTCTGTCCGTATGTCTGTCTTCGTGTCTGTCTGTAGACACAATGGTGTCCCTACGATAACTCTTGAAAAACTTATTGCATCAACTTGCAACTTTGCATGCACAAAGTTAGTGTTAAAATACAGATCGAGTTCGTTAGCCAGCAATTTTCGTCGAAAACTACGCAAACTACAGTAGTTTCAAAATTTTGAAAATTCAATTTTTTCAATTTTCATTATTTTTAACTTTATATTACTTTAGATTAGACAAATACAAACAACTTTCCTCTACAACATTTTTTCATAGAAAGTCAAATTTCGGAGTTATAGGCTCTTAAATAGCAAAAAAATACTAAAAAATCCGAAAATAACGATAAAAATCAAAATTTCTCAAAGGAAAAAAATTATAACATTAATTTCCACATATTCTCACCCCATTGTACTTAAAAAACACTTACATTAATCAAAAACTAGTAATTTCCGGAAAAACCACCGTATATATATATTTTTTATCATTTTTTTAACAAAAAATCCATATTCCGACTTAATTATCTCCAAAACTATTGCCTCTGGGAGCTTGCTACCATAGACTTTTTTTCTCGTCTTCCCATCAGCTACAACTTTGCTGTTGACAACTTTTCACTAAACTTAAAACTTTTCGACTTATTTGCAGAAAACTAATTTTTTATTACATTCTCATCATATGAGAAAGTATTAGTTTTGGTCGAAAATTGACTTTCGCTAATTTCATGAAATCTCGACGTTTTGGGGTCCCCTGAGTCCGAAAAACATGGTCTAAAAAAAGTGTCTGTCCGTATGTCTGTCTTCGTGTCTGTCTGTAGACACAATGGTGTCCCTACGATAACTCTTGAAAAACTTATTGCATCAACTTGCAACTTTGCATGCACAAAGTTAGTGTTAAAATACAGATCGAGTTCGTTAGCCAGCAATTTTCGTCGAAAACTACGCAAACTACAGTAGTTTCAAAATTTTGAAAATTCAATTTTTTCAATTTTCATTATTTTTAACTTTATATTACTTTAGATTAGACAAATACAAACAACTTTCCTCTACAACATTTTTTCATAGAAAATTAATTTTTTTTTTTTTTTTTTTTTAAGTTTTTGGGTCAGGCTAGCTTAACTGGGTTAAAAAATTTTTATTGATTTTCTAAAATGTTATAACTAAAATATATTCATAAAAGTTTTAACATTTTAGAAAATCAATGAAATTTTTTTAATGCAGTTTGGCTGGTCTGACCCGTTGTTACATTTTAATTTTTGGTCCTATCTTGTTGGAAATGGTTTTTTACATTCTAATCACATGAGGAGGTATTAGATTTGATGAAAAATTGACTTTTTATACCTCAGGTTGAATGAAAATGGCGACCTTTTTTTCCCATGGACAAAAAAAACAGCTAGTCCCATGCGTTATTTTTGCTCATGGAAAAAAAATGCCGCCATTTTCATAGAAGTCGAACAAGTGAATGAATTTTACTCCCTGTCGTCTGCTATCTTAAATCGCCACTTTTGTGCCTTTAGAATAAAAAATATCGTAAGTTACACGGGACTTAAAGGCTGCCTTTACGGTACCTTGTTGCTTAATATACTATTTGCTAATTTTATGAAATCTTTGCGTTTTGAGGTGCCCTGAATCCAAGAAACATGGTCTGTCGATTACGTCTGTCTGTCTGTCTGTCCGACGATAACTTTTGAAAAACTTAATTTTTTCAAAAACTTTTTTCGAATTTTTGACTTTTTGTCTCAGCTTAGTGGAGGTGTTTTACTTTTGCTTGTTAAAACGATGGGTAAATATCACATTCACTGTATCCAAATTTACATGTTTTTAATCATACACTTGATATATATTTACAAATCACGTATATAGGGAAAACGGGACATAATGGCTAAGGGGCGTAATGAATAATTGTAATTTATTCAAAAATCGTAAATCGAAATGATTTCACTCCAAAGACAACTTGATGTACTGCAAGTTTCTACAAAGGTTGATTATTTATTATTCAATAACTATTGTAAGAAATATAGTAGAAAATCTGTATTTCACATATGAAAGTAACTTTTCAAAATTTTCATTTTTTCATTCTAATTTTTTTAAAATAACTTTAAAAAAGAAACTAAAATCGCGTTTTAAGCTTGAAACATTTTTTGAGGGTCAATTTTAGATTTTTGATTCACACTTACTGTATTGATAAAAATTACAAAATATTTCCTAAGTACCCCTAGGGCGTGTTGGCTAATGCAACACGCTATGTATAACCCGTGTAGAAATTTACCGTGGAAGTGTATGAGAAACTGTCCAGTTGCGCTAGATTCAATCTAGCAACTAGATGGGAAAAATGGACAGGCTTGAACGAGGGATGTAACACTAGCAACGTCAAGATTTTGTACAGTTATTTTGTCTAGTCCTTGTCTAGTAAAATAAATCATTCCTAGCCAGTTCCTGGATATTAAAATAAGCAGTTTCTACATACTGGGAATAATTGTTAGGTTTATAAATAATAGAACAATATTTTTCAACTTTACTCTTTTGTTTGTTTAACTTTTAAACAAACAAAACAGTAATACAAAAGTATTTGTTATTATCACAATTCCTCTTACAATTATTTTTGAAATTAATTGTAACATATTTTGCTACATTGGATTTTTTCTTTAAAACACAAACACATTCACTATAAAGATTCGTACTTGTATACCGATAATAAAATTAATTGTATATTATATTGTTGCAATCACAAAAAATTTACTTAAAATTACCAAAGTTTTATTATTTATTATGAACATTATAATATGAAAAACAATCTAGACTATTAATGATGACATCACATGTCCTTTTTCTAATAAATCTTTTTTTCGCTGTAATATATTTAAACTTGTACACTGTCCCTGTTCAAAAATGGAAAACTGAAAACTTTTAACTAGATTTATAAATTTGATTTTATTTATTTATTTAGTATATAAACGGGCTTATATTGCCCTTTCGTACAATGTACTGAACAATGAGAATCTTACGTTACTAGTTGACCGCATTGTTATTATTATTGTCGAAAATCTGCTTGCGTAGTTCTCTAACAAACGCATTAAGCGAAACGCCATAAAAATTTACTCTGTCATAAAACTGATTTGCCTCACGACTCAACCTATTGACCACTGAATTTTCTAAGTAATTAGTTCTAATAAGTTGTTCATTAAATAATGGAACTTCAGTTCTGGGAGAATGCTTTGCTGCAAAAAAACAAAATAAGCTTAAGAGATCTGAACAATTAAGTAAACCATTAATGACTTTAAATAAAAACAGGAGATCTGCAAAAAGAAATCTCTGAGATATAGTTGGAATATTAAATCTTTTTCTAAGGTCAGTATAGTCATGATCATAGAAGTTGTAAGGCACTCCAGTCTGTTTGGCGAGGAAACGAATAAATTTGTTCTGAATTCTCTCAATATCATCCACCCAATAGTCCTGATAAGGCCTCCACAAAGTAGACGCAAACTCAATGACAGGTCTGACTAACGTAAAGAACAATATTTTTATTGCTAACTCGTTTCTAAAATTTGAGGCAGTTCTCATGACAAAGCCCAAGACCCTGTTGGCCTTACTGATGGTGTAATTAATATGATCATCATAATTAAAAAATCTATTGAGCATTACCCCAAGGTCACGTATAACTGTTACTTTAGAAATAATTTCATTGCCAATTAGATAAAGGCAATCAGGATCATTTCTGGATCTGGAATAGGACATGACGTAACATTTATTAATATTAAACAACAATTTATTTTTTACAGACCATTTGTAAAGACAATCAAGATCAGATTGCAGATCCAGTCGATCCTGAATGCATGAGATAGATTTATAAATTTTCAAATCGTCTGCAAATAAAAGAAAAAATGAATGCTTAAAAACCGTTTTAATGTCATTGATAAAAATTATGAAAAATAATGGACCTAAATTTGAACCTTGGGGAACTCCTGAGGTAGCTATAAAAATGTCGGAAAAGTCATAATTAATTCGCACCGATAGAGTACGTTCAGTGAGATAACTTTTTATCCACAATATTAGTCCATCAGAAAAGCCCAGGGCCCTAAGCTTCGCCAGAAGAATACCGTGGTCGACCTTATCAAAAGCCTTAGCGAAGTCTGCATAAATAGTATCCACCGCACAACCCGATTGAAGATTATTCAAAGCAAAATTAGAAAAAATAGTAAGGTTAGTTAAGATTGATCTACCTCTTGTGAAACCGTGCTGCTCGTCGATAATCAAGTGATTAATTTGAAAATAAAGCTCGTCATAAATAAGACTCTCAAAAATTTTCGAGATAGTACTTAGCAGAATTATTGGACGATAGTTAGTGACATTACTTTTATTACCATCTTTATGTATAGGAATCACTATCCCTCGTTTCCATACTGATGGAAACAAACCACATGAAAGAGACAAATTAAATAGTATATACAGTGGCTCGACGAAGGAAGAGCAGCAGGATCTCAAAAGAGAGGGGGGTATCCCATCTGGCCCAGCCCCTTTTTTAATGTCAAGTGATTTTAGTTTCAAAAAAATAGATTCTCTAGAAATAGCAGAAACGTTAATAAAATTATTATTATAATAATCCAAGGTTGCGGTGGAAACCTCAGATGAGGAGGTAGTATAAACAGAAAAAAAATAATTTTTAAAACAATTTGCTGAGTGAATACTATTATTAGCCAAATTAGTGCCGTGAAAAACTTCTCCAGGAATTCTAGAGTTCGCTCGCAGATTGTTTACAAATTTCCAAAAAACTTTAGGGTTAGATATAATCGAATTTTCAACACTTGATATGTAGTTTTTATAACAAATTTTAGACTTAATTTTGCACTCAGCTCTTAAACGGGAAAAAACTATGTAATCAGTAGGAGATTTAGTTTGTTTAAAGGTAACATGAGCTGCCTTTTTTAATGAAACCAAACGTTTGAGTTCGCTATTAAACCATGACGGATAAGCAGTTGCCATGAACGTTTTTACGGGAACAAATAAGTCGAAAGCATTATTTAAAATTTCATAGAAAATGGCAACTGCATCCTCAATGTTTAAATGACTCAAAGTTTCATTCCAATTTATGCTCGAAAGGTAAGTGTTTAAATCTGCATAGTTTGTTCTAACAAAATCGTACTTATAGTGAGACTGATTATTATTATTATTGTTATTTAAATTCGGATCAGTATCAAAAGTAACAGAAAAAACCATAGGTGGGTGATAAGCATCGACAGGAAGTATATTTTCAATGGATAGTTCTAATCTGAAATTTGTAATGTTAGTAAACAACAAGTCCAAAATGTTACCAGAGCCATTCACAATCGTATTTACCTGTTTGAGGTTTGAAAATTCCAAAGTTTCCAAAATTCGATTAGCAATCAGGTTATAAGAACGGGAAGACTGCACTTTAGAATAACAAATAGGTCCGTTATCAGAATGTAAGCGCCATGAAATAAAAGGTAAGTTAAAATCACCACAAATAATAATTTTCGCTGTCGTATATAAAAGAGATATTTTATCGAGAATGTCGCAAGCAGATTGATAAATAGATAAGTTCGAATTAGGCGGGATATAAAAAGTGCCAATAATATAAAGAATAGACTTATAAATAAATTTAACAGAAACATGTTCAATAGAAATGTTATCAGTATCTATGACTGAAGTTCTTAACGATGATTCACACGCAATTAACACACCACCGCCACGTAGAAAACCACTAGTGTTGGAATTCCTATCCATGCGAAAAATGTTATAGTTAAAAACCCGAGTTCGGAAGAACTGAAAGACTCATTCAACCACGTCTCAGTAAAAATAAAAACGTTAAATAAAATAATTGATAAGGAATGACAGAGATGTTCAAGTTTACTTCTCAAGCCTCTGACATTTTGGTAATAAACACTGAAGCCTTAAGAGTCAGCTGATTCGAAAATATGGGCTAAATGAGAAAAAGAAACAGTCTGTGTATTGACATGATGCGATAAGCCGGCACCAACACAGCGACATACCGTGTCTACGGGACACTCACACTGTCCTTTCGTTTTTGACGTCGAACTGTGTTTACTATCATGGGAACACCGTGACGATACACTATTTGAATCCCCGTCTCTCCTGCCTGTTGACGATTTTGAAGTTCCAGCTGCAGCACAGCTATCTCCTTCAACTGCATCTTCGTCATATCCCACGAGAGACGCATATTTTCCAGTGAAGGACGGTGTTTGTCGCTTTTTTTTGCTGCCAAAAATGACTGGTGAATTTCTTTTGCCCTTTCCACAGTACGGCAAATTATTTTGACAGGTCTTGGTCGAGTCTGAGTCTGCGCAAAGGTACCAAGTCTAAATATTTGTAAATCAGCAAGAAGGTCCGGCTTACAAAAATTTGAAAACAGTTTCGAGACAACATTTAATGTGTCAACATGACTAATGTTGTCAGAAGAGAGGCCAAACAATATTAGATTACACGACCGGGAAAGACGGTCGTGAATCTCAGACATGCAATTTTGGGAGATTGTGCTTGTGTTGAGATCTTTAAGTGTACCTTCTATTACTGCTATCCTCTGAGAGTGGTCAGCAACATTGTTTATTACTTCATCCACCTTAAAAGTAACGGCATCAACCTTGGTTAATAGATTGTTTATGTTTGTGGATAAAATATTTATTTCTTTATTAAGGCCAATTTGAAGGCCATGTATTGCACTTTTAATTATCCGTTCGACACTTTCGTTTGTCATGGCTGTAGAAACAGAATCTGATTGACTAGAGGTGCTCGGGTCAGTTTGTGACATCATGGTGGGTGACTTAGGAAGGCAACACTTAGCATAACCACCACTGGGAAGAACACGGGTACGGGTTGCACACTTAGGGTGATATGGAGAAGCACATACCTCACAAGAAACCGCGCTAGTCCTTGTCTAGTAAAATAAATCATTCCTAGCCAGTTCCTGGATATTAAAATAAGCAGTTTCTACATACTGGGAATAATTGTTAGGTTTATAAATAATAGAACAATATTTTTCAACTTTACTCTTTTGTTTGTTTAACTTTTAAACAAACAAAACAGTAATACAAAAGTATTTGTTATTATCACAATTCCTCTTACAATTATTTTTGAAATTAATTGTAACATATTTTGCTACATTGGATTTTTTCTTTAAAACACAAACACATTCACTATAAAGATTCGTACTTGTATACCGATAATAAAATTAATTGTATATTATATTGTTGCAATCACAAAAAATTTACTTAAAATTACCAAAGTTTTATTACTTATTATGAACATTATAATATGAAAAACAATCTAGACTATTAATGATGACATCACATGTCCTTTTTCTAATAAATCTTTTTTTCGCTGTAATATATTTAAACTTGTACACTGTCCCTGTTCAAAAATGGAAAACTGAAAACTTTTCACTAGATTTATAAATTTGATTTTATCTTCACAACAAGATAAGTTACAATTGTAGACTCTTGGTTTCTTTTCATCAAGCACTACGTCAAGAACTGATTTCGTCTGCTAGCTTAGTAGACTCTCAGAGCCACCTTCTCTACGAACTTGTACTAAATTCTTAAGTCAGCGTCCTAGACAGTGCCCAGCTAATTCTTGGACAACCTGCTATACGAACTTGTACTGAATTTTCAATTCAGTATCCTAGACAAATTTTAGCCAGATTCTAGACTGTCTTCATAGCGAAGAAAATAAAGGGGAAAACTGTACATTAACATTTCGGGGCCAGGACAGTTTATTCAGAATAATTTTCCACGACAAATGCTATCTAGCTGTAGTCTATTTCTAGGAAGGCCACGACAAATTTCTACACGGGAAAGAGCAATACCTACGATACCGACGAAGTGTACGTTCATTGTAGAAAAAAAAGTAAGCGTAATATAGGAACGTTCGACTTTTTAAAAGAAAGCTGAGGTACTAGAGTAACTTTTCTAGGAGATAAACACTTAATTAAAACAAAAATGTCCGTGTAAATCAACAAAGAGTGAAAAGTTAGCCATTACGCTCCGGTCTACACTACACAAAAACCTTGATACTAATACTTTAAGAATATTTTATCTGCTTCTGCAAATAATATTTCTACTAAGAGTTAGTATAATTAAAAATAACTTCACAATTTAAATCATCAAGACCAAAAATATACATTTAAATCCACTTTATCTCGCAATCATCAGCAAACAAAAACATGTGATGAGAATGTAATCCTTAAAGTCGTAGTAACTTTAAGAAAAAAAAATGTTTTACGAAACATATAATAGGAAACAAGAACAAGAACACAAATAATGCACAACAATTGCAGACCGCCGCAAGCGAAGCGAGCCATTTGCGCGCGAAGCGCGCAACAACACACGGAGCGCGAAGCGCGACGTGTGAAATAATCGCCGGAGCGCGAAGCGCGACGATCAATATTCGCGCGCCCCGAGGCGCGCTGAAACTTGCGAGCGAAGCGAGCCCCCGCGCGAAGCGCGGATGAGAATGTGTCCGCGCTTGCGCGGACAGATTTTTTTTCACACAGTTGTAAACGGCAAGCTCAGTTCGTAGAGTTTCAAGATTTCTATCAAGTTGAACCCCACAAGATTTTAGCTGTTTCGCAAACTCGCTGGTTATCACTTTTGCAGGTATATTTGATTTAAATTAATTAAACTTCTGGTTTTCTACTAATTACATTGCTTTTTTCAATTGTATTTGTAAAAATTTAATGTTTATTTATCTTTTAGAATATCAAATGATTATTTCAGGTTGTCCAAAGAATTTTAGAACAGTGGGATCCTCTTAAATCATTCTTTACTGCAAAATGGATTGAAGAAAAATTGGTTACAACTCAATGCATTTTCAATGATCTTCATGATCCATTTATGAAAATGTATTTCTATTTTCTTGAATGGGCATTGCCGAAAATTGTTGGGGTTAATGAGTACTTTCAAAATGAAAAAGTCGTCATCACAGAAGTGGATGTAAAAATGAAATCCATGTATACCGAATTGCTTCTGGGATATATTAATCGCGAAAGATTTAACAGAATGAAACTCAAAGACGTCGACCCTGCAGATCAATCATTGTTTTTGCCCTTTATTCAAATGTATCTGGGGATAAAAGTAATGCGGGAACTTCAAACTCCTGACGTCGCAAGAGAAAAACAACAAGTATCAGATTTTCTGTATCGTTGCCGTCAATTTTTAATTGTTACTTGTCAAGAAATAAGGTCACGATATGACTTTAGTACAAACAATCTGCTTACTAAAGTGGCCTGGTTGACTCCTGAAACTGCTATTTCCAGTGATTCAAGTCGACCGAACAGTATTGAACCACTTATCCTAGAAGTTACACGCATTATTCCACCAGAAAATTTAAATTTAATACAACTGATTGATGACCAGTGGAGAATGTTGCCCTACGAAAATACTTTTAAGAACTTGGTTTCATGTCCAGCTACAGCGCGAATTTCAGTGGATTCTTTTTGGTATCAAATTAGAGGAACGTTAAATTTGGATGGAAAACAGAAATTCAAAGAATTAGGTCAATTTGCTCTGGACGTTTTAGCGTTGCCACATTCTAATGTCAGCTGTGAACGACTTTTTTCTAAAGTAAATCAAGTAAAAACTAAATCAAGGAATAAGTTTCTTCCCGCTACTTTACAAGGTATTTTAAGCGCGTCCGAATGTGTTTCACAGCATGGATGTGGAAAATTTGAACCAACTCAAAAAATGTTGGATTCAATGACTGCTGTCAATATTTATGGCACAAAGAACGTGAAAACAAGAAATTTAAATGAAACCCGGTCATTTAATGTTCGTCAATCTGGAATGGATGATTCTGAAAGTGAAGAGACATGCGAGATTACTTTTGCTTAAAATTTTGAATTTGTTCACTTTTCAGATTTTATATTAGATTAAGAGAAACTTTAACTCCAGTTAAACTAGTTTTAAAAGATTTGTCAATAAATATTTATAAATATGTAAATAAAAAAGCCAAACATGACAGAATTTTATGTATTATCTTAACTTAAATGCTTGGCTATTTCTGGTTAAAAAAGTATCAAGCTAAAACAAAAATTGTCTTTTTCAAAACATTTACAATATAAATTTTTTTTAATTTTTCATTTTTACTCATAGTAATCATAATAATACAACACTATCCTACCTAATTTTTTTAAACAAAAAACATTTTTATAAAAAAGTTTACAAATTACAAAATTATATTATTTATATTAATTTATTTTTAAATTTCAATTTATAAGAAAATACAAAATTTTTATAATATAAAAAAAATTAAATATTAGTCAGTTAAGGGGGAAAACAACATTAGAACGCTGTTTTTTTGCCGTTTTTCGCGAATTTTTTTTAACCCCTTCACTGTTTGAGAGAGGCGCAGTAATTCTTCCCAAAAGACATTTGCTCGAATGGACATTTGATCGAATAGACATTTGCTCGAATGGACATTTGCTCGAAACGACATTCGATCAAAAAGTCATTTGATCGAATGGACATTTGCTCGAATAGACATTTGATCGAAAAGACATTTGATCGAAAAGACATTTGATCGAAAAGACATTTGATCGAAAAGTCATTCGATCGAATAGTCATTTGATCGAAAAGTCATTAGATCGAAAAGACATTTGCTCAAAAAGTCATTCGATCGAATGGACATTTGCTCGAAAAGACATTTCATCGAAAATACATTTGATCGAAAAGTCATTCGATCGAATAGTCATTTGATCGAAAAGTCATTTGATCGAAAAGACATTCGATCGAATGGACATTTGCTCAAAAAGACATTTGATCGAAAATACATTTGATCGAAAAGTCATTCAATCGAATAGTCATTTGATCGAAAAGTCATTTGATCGAAAAGACATTTGATCGAATGGACATTTGATCGAAAAGTCATTCGATCGAACAGTCATTTGATCGAATAGACATTTGATCGAATGGACATTTGCTCGAATAGACATTTGATCGAAAAGACATTTGATCGAAAAGACATTTGATCGAAAAGACATTTGATCGAAAAGTCATTCGATCGAATAGTCATTTGATCGAAAAGTCATTAGATCGAAAAGACATTTGCTCAAAAAGTCATTCGATCGAATGGACATTTGCTCGAAAAGACATTTCATCGAAAATACATTTGATCGAAAAGTCATTCGATCGAATAGTCATTTGATCGAAAAGTCATTTGATCGAAAAGTCATTTGATCGAAAAGACATTCGATCGAATGGACATTTGCTCAAAAAGACATTTGATCGAAAATACATTTGATCGAAAAGTCATTCAATCGAATAGTCATTTGATCGAAAAGTCATTTGATCGAAAAGACATTTGATCGAATGGACATTTGATCGAAAAGTCATTCGATCGAACAGTCATTTGATCGAATAGACATTTGATCGACTGGACATTTGCTCGAAAAGACATTTGATCGAATAGACATTTGATCGAAAAGTCATTTGATCGAAAAGACATTTGATCGAAAAGTCATTCGATCGAATAGTCATTTGATCGAATGGACATTTGCTCGAATAGACATTTGCTCAAATGGACATTTGCTCGAAAAGACATTTGCTCGAATAGACATTTGATCGAATAGACATTTGATCGAAAAGTCATTTGATCGAATCTTTTTTGGCATAAGAGTTTCCCTTCTTTATTCTACATATATTCACAGCTTGAAAAACTATGGACGGTAACTGTTTCCAGAGTTTCAGCTTTACTTAATGGATGGTGCTACTAGTACTCTAATGTAATGGGTCCTGGATGGGTCAAGTTTATTTTTTTAGTTACATCTGTGTCAGATTGAAATCTTTATTGAAGGTTTCAAATGTTTTAAATAGAGATATTCATTATTTACATTCAAAATATAATAACAATGTTTATACATGCATTAATGAGTGATTTATTTATAAAAACATTCATTAAATTAGGAAAATTTCTAATTTTATATTAAACTGCAAGCTTAGCAGTTTATATTCAATGTAAGTACACGTACAGTCTCATTGTCTGCTATACAATAATAATTAAGGTTGACAATATAGTTTATTTGCAATAATAAACTAGAAAATTGTGCTTTGATTAATTTTATATAAATATACCTATAATTTTCAATTTTAATCGGTCATTACTTGTTCTATTTGTTCAATTAGTTATTAACTTTTATTAATAATAGTGATGTATATAAAATTTATATTTAAAAAATTAAAATTCAAAAAATTGTTTTTTATCATTAATTTGTTCTCATTTGTGACATTTTTTTTTCTAATTTGCTCAACGATAAATATTATTTTAATAATATATCTACGGAGTCGATTCGATTTTTCCTTATCTGCTCTAACTTTTCGACCAAAGGGATATTAGTGAAATTTATCTTCTTTATAAATTTTAAATACTCGTTTCATTTTTTCAAGATGAATAAAAGTAAAAGTGTTAAAATGTAATATTGTATATACCTATATGTATTATATATGTTTCAGATAGTTTTTCGTTTGTAAACTCGGAGAGATATTAAACATTTTTGTTAAATTATAATTTCTGAGGGGTCAATCCAGTGGACTAGCGGCTTGAAGGCAGATTCAACCGAAATATATAATGTACAGACGCGTCTGTATGCTCTCCCTGGTATCCAGGAAAAACCAATTATTTATGTTCGTGTTGTTTTTAACAATTTAATTTAAATTAAACATTTTAATCTAACAAAATGTTTTTTTTATAAAAATAATTTTAATTTTCTCAATAATTAAATTACTTTCATTAATAATAGCATTTTTCATGGAAATTCAATTATTTAAAAATTTTTTTGATAATATTGTAATCAAATGTTCAATTATTTTTTTAAATATTAAAATTCTTCTCAGGAATTGATTTAGAAGAGAGTGGGGTACAATGGGGTAGACGGGTCAAGTTAATTAAATTTTTTTAAAATAATTCAATTATTCTTTTAGATTTTAATTAAATTTATATCAAGAATTCAATTATTTATACATAAATAATTTTTGGAAAGAATTCAATTTTATTATGACTTGAATAACAAAATTATTCTATGGAAAATTTAATTATTTTTATAAATAACAATTTTTAGCATAATTATTCAATTACTATAAAATGATTTATTAAAAAATTCTAATAAAATCATTTGCAAGAGTTCAATAATTTTTATAAATAATAAAATGCTTTTTAGGAATTAAATTATTTTTAAAAAAATTTAATAAAATACATATCACACAGACATTCAATTATTGTTAAAAAGTTAAATATAATTCTTGTAAAATTTAATTATTTTAAAACATTTTTTACAATTCAATAATTTTTGTCAATATCTATTACACGAGGATTTAAAATTTAAATACATTTCAAATTTATTTTTTTATAACAAGTTCTAAACGCTAAATTACAATTACAGTGGAACTTCGATTTTCCGTCAGGCACGGGACCAACACCTTGACGGAAAACCAAAATGACGGATAGTCGAAGTTACAAGTGATTTGAGATTTTTATAACCTATACTTGTCTATATATATATATTAAATGTTTTGCTTCTTAGGTACCTTTTTTCGGAGCGTGACACAATATAGAAATGAGTATTGAAACTTTCTCTGCAAAAACTTTTTTAAATAAAAAATGAGAATCGACAACTATATACATTACAATTTTAAAAAAAATTCGTTCAATTAGAATCAACCGCAATTGATAAATATTTTACATTATCTTTGCAATAAACAGTTTATTTGTTATTAAAATTACAACAGTTTTTGGAAAACAAAAAGCACATCAATTTACTATGCCCCAAAATAATATTGTAATGATTTGAATATTTATTTCATAAGTCAATTTGACGATTGTCCCAAAATGATGATTGCGATCAAACAGTTTAGAAGCAACAACTATTAAAATCTCATAAATTGTTTCATAATTAACAAAACATTAATTTTCGTACGGAAAGTGTTCACTGTTTAATTAACTTTAAAACCATTCCAGTAAACAAAAACTAATTGAAATAAATTAAAAAGAATTCACAAAGAGTTTCAGTGAATCCCGCTTTGTGACAAATGCGAATTGGAGCTATGTTGCAATTTTCCTGAATTTGTCAAACTGTATTGAACTTCCAAACCTTTCATTCTTACTAATTCAATGAACAAGTTTTGGGGCCTTTAATTTTTTTTAATTCGTCATCACGAATTCAATGCATGCCTTGATCGTTTCTTACGAATGCGAATTTGTTTGCACAACTTCAGGCAAATTGAATCGAATTCAATCGAATATACAAAGAGCTTGAATGAATCCCGCTTTCTACCAAAAATCTTAATTCATTTCAATCCGTTTGAATTAGTTTTTTTTTACTGGGATGTGCCTTGGAATTAGTAAATTTTATTCATTACAAAGTTTTATTGTTTAAACTATCCAAAATTATGGCAAAAGACAGGCAAGTAGATATAGTGTAAAAAATTGGGTATTCAAAATGGAATAATTATTTATATATTTAATAAATTTAATTTAAAATCTTTTGGAACTTATTTATTGTAATAAGAACTAGTATTTCCAATAAAAACAAAGTCAAAAGTTATTAAAATTTTGAAAATATATGCGAAGGATATGAAAATTAAAGATTCCAGAGATCTATGCCCGTATAAAAATATGTAAATAGTATTGTACTTACTTGTGAATGTCCAAATGTGTGGTTTTATCCCAAACATTTGTTTCAGTTGCCTATGATAGGACTCAAGAACATTATTTGTTCTTCTCTCTAAAACATACACAGAAAATACTTGTGGTGTTACTTTTCTTATCCATTGTTTTTGGAAATAGTTGAGAAACTTTTGTATTTTCCTTCTTAATCTTAATGAAGTTGATTCGATTATTTCGAAATAGGTCTCTTCTATTTCATTGGCCGGAAGAAGTGGCAAAGCCATTATATGTTTCAGTATGCTGTACCCCTCATCATTTTTGCACAAAAATTTTTCCAATTTTAAATATCGAACCTTTCTGTATAAAGCCTGCAAATTACTATGAGAATGATTTTTATTTATAACATAACTAATACCCGTATTCGACCGGTTTTAGTTTCTACTACTACCCAGGAGGAAAAGTCGGACGAATGTCGGATTATACAACCGCCTGGGATCCGCGCCCGTACGGACCGCCAGCACCGATGGTCTGTACCGATTCGGATCCTAAAATGCAACCGGCGCGGAACAGATTAGGCTCCGACTTTTGGATCCGCCTTTCTACTTTCGTCAAGCTGATTCCACACTTACCCAGCGCTCCGCTTTTCCGTGGCGCTTTGCGTGAGATAGAAAAAGACAGAGACTATCTCTATCTTTTTCTGTCTCACGCGAAGCGCCACGGAAAAGCGGAGCGACTGGGTAAGTGTGGAATCAGCATCAGTACTGGCGCGGTACTGGATTTGTTCCGCCTGCAGATTTCATTCTTCTACGCGCGTCGGAAGAATGACGGATGTTAGGTCTGTACTGGCTCGGTGCTGGGGCCGATCCGACTGCGGATCTCGTCATTTATTGTTATAGTTTACATTATCAGTATAATCATAAATTTATTTTATTATTATAATTAATTATTACAATAACTAATTGCATTTATTATAATATTATTATTAGTTAACCAATAAATAAATTAATAGTATTCATGCAAAGGAAGAATATAAGAAACTTAATTTTTTCATTATATATATAAAAATCCAACTTTATTAATGTGCAATTAAATAAATAATTTTTAATAAATAATATATTAATTTGAAAGAAGTAAAATATATTTAACTTGAAAGAAAGTGTGATCAATATATTATAATGCCTACAATAAATAACATATTAAATACAATATATAAAAAAGAGATTATTATTAATTAATTAATAATCTCTTTTTAATTTAAACAATATATTAAGTAATTATTTATTGACACTTTTCTGCAAATTAAATAATTAAAAAAATGTGTTGTGCATTTAAATTTTATTCAATTTAATACTATTACTTATATGTTATAAATTGTTTTGCAGTGAAGTTATGTTCATATTATTTGATATATTATGTAATAAAATATTAAAAAACATAATAATAAAAATATAACATTTTTTTTTAAACGAAATATTGAAATATTCATAAATTCACATTCAGTAATGTATTGAAAATATACCGGTATTACATCAGTTTGTATTTCCAAATTGCCTATTGCCGCGTAGTAATTTTACAATTTTTATTTCAGCTAGTGAGACTTGAAAGCATTTAAGGTTTGAGAGTTCCATGCGAGCGTAGCATAGTGGTTAGCGTGCGAGATTTCGGTGCGTAAATATTCGGTTAGGCGTAGGTTCGTACCCCCAAGCGTTAGGATTTTTCAAATGTGTATTTAATAAAAAATTGCGTTTAAGTGTATAAAGAAATAAAAAAATGTGTAAAGTGAACTGTCAATGAATTGTCATCCGTATTTATCTTTTGCAATTAATTATTATATTTTATTGATATTTGTTGAAATTATCATTTTGATCCGAGCCGGTTGTCAGGCGGTAGAATGCCAGCATTGCCAGCGCACATCTGACTAGGAAATTAAAGATCCGCAGTCGGTACAGTGCCGGGTCCCAGCCGGTTGAATTATACACGGAACGGCTCTTCGCGGCCGGTTACCGGGCGGTAGAATGCCAGTTCCGAAACGGATGGCCAGCCAGCTCCTGGCCAAGTCATCTTATGGTAGAATACCAGTTCTCGGGCGGTTCCCAGCCAGTACCACTACTCCGGCGTCGGTACAGGCGAGGATCCGCGCCGGTTGGAAATTTCCCACTGGGTACATTTGAAAGGTCGTTTACCAATCGGGAAATATACGGGTATTTAATTTGACTGTGAAAAACTAATAATTAGTTACCATTAACTATTTAATTAGGAAAATATTACTATTTGAATATGTGATTAAGTTTACCTAACAAATTTGTTATTTTCAACAATTATGATTGGTCAATTTTAAAATTCGCGCCGAAATAATTCTATCAAATTGATATTCGGATAAGTTGAATTTCTAGCTGTATTATTATTTGAAAATTATTTAAGACTTGAAAAGAAACTAATTCAACACTCAACCAAATAATAATTTAATAATATTTTTACAAGTCGAAACTTCAAAAAACATTGTAATATTTAAGGGAAGTGTTCCGGTTGTGGGCACCCTTTTGTTTTTGCCTCATAACATTTGTCCATGTGCATATTATACAAATATATGTGTACGAATTTAAAGCTAGAGGTCTAAGGTGACTGTCAGTGAAGGAATTAAATTGATTCCTTTAAATAAAAAAGTTTTATTAGAAATTTAGTGAAATGGGAATTTTTTGACAAAAAAAATTTTGTACCCGGTTGTGGGCACCCTTGAAAAATCCGCTAAAAATGGAAAAATATTAAAGGAAACCAACACAAATAAAGAAGAAATGAAAGTTTCTTTATTTTAAGAGAATTTGCTGGGATAAAGAACAAAAATGATGACACGTTTTCACACTATGCTCATAGCTAACAAAAGCATAATACTTGCATGTGAAGTAGCTAGTACGCATACCATAACGCACTTCTAATGCACTGAACGACTATATTCATCGCATTTAATGGAGTTTGCGGCTGTCACTTTCCTTGGCAGAAAGTTTAGACAGATGAGACAGTAGTCCTCATCATTGTCAGATGGTAGAGCCTCCTTAACATAAAGGTGCCCACAACCGGGAATGACAGTCATTTTTTAAAAAGACCAACACATTTTGTGATGCAGGATTTTGGTTAAACACGAAGGTAAATCACAAAATATAATGACAACACTGCAAAAAAAAAATTAAACCCTTTTTTTCTGAACGAATCTACACCCATATGTTGCTCTTCGAAAACAATACAAAATTACTTTTTTATTTATTTAATGCAAATTTTCTTTATTATGCTCACAGCTATTACACAAATGCATATATTTGTTTCGTTATCAATACGAAAAGTCCGTATTGTCAACGAACACGACTTGCAATACTTAGATCAGTAAAGTCTGCTTGCCGTCGAAGTTTACGTAGGGGTGCCCACAACCGGAGGGTGCCCACAACCGGCGCACTTCCCCTAATTCTTTCTACTTTTCTTTCAGCTAATTTAATCTTCCCAGTGGGAAATTTGCAACCGGCGCGGATCCTCGCCTGTACCGACGCCGGAGTAGTGGTACTGGCTGGGAACCGCCTGCCTACCGCCCGAGAACTGGTATTCTACCAAAAGATGACTTGGCCAGGAGCTGGCTGGCCATCCGTCTCAGAACTGGCATTCTACCGCCCGGTAACCGGCCGCGAAGAGCCGTTCCGTGTATAATTCAACCGGCTGGGACCCGGCACTGTACCGACTGCGGATCTTTCATTTCCTAGCCAGATGTGCGCTGGCAATGCTGGCATTCTACCGCCTGACAACCGGCTCGGATCAAAATAATAATTTCAACAAATATCAATAAAAAATAATAATTAATTGCAAAAGATAAATACTGATGACAATTCATTTATAGTTCACTTTACACATTTTTTATACACTTAACGGTATTTTTTTATATTTACATTTGAAAAATCCTAACGCTTGGGGGTACGAACCTACGCACCGAACCGAATATTTACGCACCGAAATCACGCACGCTAACCACTATGCTACGCTCGCATGGAACTCTCAAATCTTAAATGCTTTCAATTCTCACTAGCTAAAATGAAAATTGTAAAATTACTACGCGCCAATAAACAATTTTCAAATACGGACTGATGTTATACCGGTATTTATGAATATTTTAATATTTTGTTTAAAAAAGAACTTGTTAAAATTGTTATTTTATTATTATATTTTTTAATATTTTATTACGTAATTATTAATAATTAAATGAAATTTGAATGCACAACACATTTTTTTAATTATTTAATTTGCAGAAAAGTGTCAATAAATAATTACTTAATATATTGTTTAAATTAAAAAGAGATTATTAATTAATTAACAATAAATGAATTAATTAATAATCTGTTTTTTATATATTTATTTAATGTGTTATTTATTGTAGGTATTATTATATATTGAACACATTTTCTTTCAAGTTAATATTATTATTTATTAAAAATTATTTATTTAATTGCACATTAATAAAGTTGGATTTTTATAAATATAATGAAAAAATTAAGTTTCTTATATTCTTCCTTTGCATCAATACATTTAATTTATTTATTGGTTAAATAATAATAATAATAATAATAATAATATTATTATTATAATAAATGCAATTAGTTATTGTAATAATTAATTAGCTATGATATATATAATAAAATAAATTTATGATTATACTGATAATGTAAATTATAACAATCAATGACGAGATCCGCAGTCGGATCCGCCCCAGCACCACGCCAGTACTGACGAAAGTAGAAAGGCGGATCCAAAATTCTGAGCCTAATCTGTTCCGCGCCGGTTGAATTTTGGGATCCGAATCGGTACAAAACATCGGTACTGGCGGTCCGCACGGGCGCGGATCCCAGGCGGTTGTAAACTCCGACATTCGTCCGACTTTTCCTCCTGGGTTACTTAAAATTTCTATCGAGTTTAAGGGGGAGTGACACCTTTGAGGCCTCTTTTGAACCTGTTTTTCATGAATTTTTTTAAGACACGGGAATAAAGTAAACAAAATTTGGTTTTGAGGGATTTATTTGTTAACTTTTTAAGTTACAAAAATATATTTATATGTAAAAAAAATGTCAAATTTGTTGTCTATAGAGGGCGCCGAAGTTGGTAGTTGGTAAAATGTCGATTTTTAGGTCGAAAATTTGTCAAAAAATCTGTTGCAAAAAAAAACAAAGAAACCAAAAAAAAATCCACTACGTACTCGAAAGCATTAGTAAATGACGATCAGAAAAAAATTTGTCTGAAGTCAATCCGATCGAAACAGTTCTAGCTAGACTGCCCACCGTTTTGAAAAACGTTATTTCGAGAAAAACGCGTATAAAATTTTGAAAGCACTTGAAGCGCTCTTGGACACCTTTTGCAGATTTTGATTTTTTCATATAAAATAACTTCGAAATCATCTCTAATGATATAATTTCTATTCTACACATTATAAAGTATCGTTTAAGCAAAAAGAAGAAAATTCGATTTTTTTCGGGTCAAATGTGTCACTCCCCCTTAATTTAAATTCTGCCAAACAACTATTCGCAACAATTAAAATTCAGTCATATTTAATTTCTGTCTCATTTTACTATTCTTACGATTCAAAATTCTTTAACATTGATGATCGATTTAATGAAAATTCAGGCAAACTATTCATGCGCCCCAAAAAATGTTACTAATTTAAATTGGTAAACGAATCCGCACTATTTCATTAATAGAAACTTACTAATTACTAATAAATATACTGTAAAACAATATTACTTGGTTATAATGAAAAAGGCAGCCATGAGTAAAAACTCCAGGAAACTCTCTTCTTAATGCTGCTAATAATGCATTCTCATAATCGGACATTGACCCCTTATACTGAATGTTAGCATCAAAAGTTTCAGTTTTCTAAAAACTGAAACATATGCTTCAGTGGTTTGATGGCTCATAAGGACCCAAGCAAATGGAATAGCCTTAAAATTATGTATAGATTTATTACTTTTAATATATCTTAATTTATATATCACTAAATACAATAACAATAATTATTTCAAATAAATAATAATAATTCATAAAAATTATGAGAAATAAATTATATAGTTTATTAAAATAAAAACTATATTTAATGAAAATTTCAATTTATTAAAAGTCCTGTTAAACAGTGTTAAATGTGAATTCAGTTGAATGAAAATTTTGTTAATAAAAATAATAATTCGGATGTAAACTAGAAAATCTGCTTCATTATAAACCTTCGGCAAAATATAGAAATTCTGTTAAATAAAAATTTTGTAAATTAAAATTTCATTGGTATAAAAAAGATTTGTTCAATATAAATTTTATTACACTCGAATCTCGCTATAACGAGAAGTTCGGGAGTCAAGTCTCCCTCTATTACGAGCGCAAGAGGAGAAATGAAAAATCCCCACTTTTAAGATTCTTCATTCATTTTTTTTGTGTTTACAATTTACGTAATGTCAAAATTACAAACGTAACCAAGTTTAATTTGAACTTCAACATACAGAAAATTTATATAAGCTAAAATTTTTTTCAACGCTGAAAAAGAAGGGTTCAAAAAAATTCAATTAACAAAACACCAATATTAAATTTGTTTGATAAACAAACATAAATGTAAGAGCAATATAAGCATTGGAATGTCTAATTGTAAGCAAAAGAGGAACAATTTTTTAAAAATGTAATACAGTTTAATAGATAGACTTTAAAATTGAAATTTTTTTTTAATTTTAAATTATTTACTTGCATAATCATACTTAATAGCCATAAGCGATAATAGTTGTCTTCCTTTGACAGCTGGTGGCACAACTTTAAATGTGCCATCAATTTATATGACTGGAGTATCGTATACAGATTGCGCAAAATTGATGTCACATAATACTACAGATTCAGATCCATCCTCCGCCAAAACATGTGAAATGTCTATGGACCCAGCATCGTAGTCTTTTATGTTTTGCCAATTGGCAGAGTTGACAATTTCAGCATATGAGGCTAATGAATCTGCAGTTGGAGGAGAAAATTTTTTTCTCTATTTCCGCATATTGCTCTCCAACTTTGGAAATGGCAATCTTATAGAAGCTTGAGAATGCCTATAAATTTAAAATACAAAATTAGAATTACGATTATAATTAATTATACTTTTTCAATAAAAGAAATATCAAATTTGATTTTGTTTTTCCCAGATTTTTTCCTGATTCCAAAACTGAATTTTACTTTTTTTTCTTTATTTTCTTTTCTCAAAAAAGCAAAATGTTAAGCAATCAAAGAAACTCATACATACTCAAAATTTTATATGGCGAATTCAATATGGCGTTAATTCTTTTTGAATCCACTTAATATGCCTGAAACTTGTTTACCCGGTGGTTTTTTGGGTTTACTAAATACGAGTTTCACCTTAGATTTCAAAAATTCAAAATCTGATAAATTTTTAAAAAATTCGACCGCCACATTGGATTCGACATTTTAAAGAATCTTGACGTGATGGTGAAAACTGAGTTAGGATTTAAATTCAGCGACCCAAAAAACATAAAAACCATGGTTCGCTCAATACTTCACAGGAAGTAAAATAATACATTGTGTGCGACTTTTATAGAATCCCCTGGGGAGTTAAAATTTAACTCCCTTTTTTTACAGTGTACACGCAACAAATTTAACACTTATTTTTTCTATGTTCCTTTAAAAAAAATTTTGTAGTCCTATCTAATTGAAGGTCAATTTATATCGATTAGAAACGTACCATTTTCAAAATTTGAAAATAGTCTAAAATTGTGAGTATATAAATCGATCAAGTTGAATTGCAGGACACATAAAAATCAGAGAACCCAGTTTTTTTTAACTAGACAGCTGGAAATTGTCATACTTATGTATTTATACGCGTAGATTACAGGAAAAGTATTGCGGAAATGATTATAGAATTGATCTTCATGGTGTTTTCATCAAAAAACTAAAATCTCTTTTTGCAAGCTCGAAAATTTTTCTCGTTTTAGAAAAAAAGTGTGTACATCCCCCTTCGTTTTCACAATTCTTGGCCTATTGGACTACAGTTTTCCTTATTTTATGTGTTTTCATGTGTAGATTTCAGGAAAAATATAGCGAATCTGATTGGATTTGATCTCCATATTTTTCAAAATTAATTTTGTTGTATTTCTAGAAATTTGATTTTTATCCAGAATTTATAACAAACAAAATTCCTGACTTTTATCTGAACTTTTTGACTTGTCTTAACCCACTGTATTATTAATACTTTTCTTAATAAATGTAAATGATAAAAATAAATGAATGTAAGTAATATTTTAAGCTTACAATAATCGAATTTGTTGATAAATTTTTTTATCACTTTTTCTGGAAGTTGTCACTTTATCGAACAAAGCCCTCTTAAATGCTCTGTCTTCCAACTCTAACAGATTTGGCCTATGGTTGTGCTGTTGAGTTACTTCAAAATTACCATTTTCAAGTGTTCCACGACCACCACATTGACCAGATTTGTATTTGCAGCAAACAAATGATCTGGAAATATGAATGTACATTACACAAATATTAATCAAATGGCTGAAGACAATAAAAGTAATGTTTAAACTGCCAAAAAATAATCAATCCTTTAAATTCTAAGGTAAACAGTTACAACAGTAAGTTGTATTATTATTTTAATGTGTAAATTTCATTGTAAAAAGATTGTAAATTCTAATTGAATAAAATATAAAGAAAAAGCAATAAATTTTTTTAAAATGCACGCGTAATCCTTTATTGTATGAAGATTAGGTTGGTCCAAAAATGCATGGAAAAAAATAAAATCGGAATTTTAGAGGTCGCTCAAAGCGCTCCAAGTTTCCCATGTAAAATGCATGGGGAAAAACACTTTTTCGTAGAATTGGTATAGAATCCTTGAAAATCAATATTTTTCATTCAGCAAACTGTTTCTCTTCAGAAGACTTTAAAGAATAGTGTTAAATTGTTTATTTAATCATTTTTTAATATTAACTATTTTTTATAGTACCCAAAAGAAACCCATAAATTTCAAAAATTACAAAAAAATCGTTAAAAAATATTTTTTACTATTTTTATCAAAGTTTTTTCCTAGATTATGAATAAATAACACAAATATTGATTTTTAAACATTATTTTATGTAATTGCTAATTTGTTTAAACAAATTATTAATCTTTATTTACAACTTTTTATCTAATTCAGCTACATAGTTGCAACTTTTTCTGAATTGTACATATTTATTTAGCCTTGCAAGGGAAATATTCCTAGTAAATTATAAACACATTCCATAATCATTAACAAAAGTTATTAAACAATTAAAAAAGTGCAATTTTTAATCGTTTAAATTTATTTGCAACTAAACTAATTAACCTTTTTTAACATATGACCCATCATTTAAAAGCTATTTTCAAGCACTACAACTTTTAATAACATTTTTTTACCCTCAAAATTAACCAGTAGCAACGTTTATCCAATAACCACTTTATACAAACTTTGACGATTGTTTAAACTATTTTTCGCAACCGGGAATCGAGAGCAAACTATGGGGCTTTTATATATGGAGCACACAAACTACCAGAAACCACTGAGACTTTGCTGTTCGTAATTTTTTGCACTTTTTTGAACTCACCGTGTAGTCATTGATGGAAAATTTATTCACACAAAAAAAATAATTTATATGAAATAATTAAAATGTATTAATATATACTCACGTAGCAGTATCACTCTTGCTATTAATCATATAGCGGTAATCATCCCACACATAATCTTTATTCATTTTTGTTTTGCAAATAAAAGAATTGGGTGAATTATTTAAAAGAAAACTGAACAATGTTAGAAGCGTCTATATTATTCAACGGAAAAGGCGCGAATCGCACTAGCAATTCTTAAATCGCTCGTTCTCTCTCACATTTAAGCGTCCTCCTTCCCTCGTCTTATGAGATGTAAACATGAAGTAATAATTTTTGCGCCTTTTCCGTTGCAAAATATAAACGCTTAAATACATTGTTCAGTTTTGTATTATATAATTCACTCAATTCTTTTATTTGCAAAAAAAAGAATACGTTAAATAAATTAATATTTTTGTGTGAAAAAATTTTGCATCAAAATACATAGGTAATTTTTCTCGAAAAGCATAATTTTAGATAAATAACAAATTTCCTAAATTACATAAAAAACTCTGTTTTTTTAGTTCAAATTTAATTTTAAAAAACACAAAAATAATATTCTTCAGAAACTATAATTTTATATTAAAAAAGAAAGAAAATTAATATCTCAGTAATCATTATATTAATTTTCTCAACGAAAAAAATACTTATCTGCTTAGATTTACCTTGACAATTCTCTTTCTCTGTTTTTGTTTCTTTTGTGTCCTTCAACTCAACTTTATCGATTCACACACTCACAATTTTCAGCTATTTTCAAATTTTGAAAATGGTACGTATCTAATCGATAATAATTGATCTTTCATTATTCTTTATTTTAAAGTTTTAAATCAAATTTTTAAATTTAATAAATGATTTTTGTAGTTATTCTATTCTTGCTTTTTGTTTTCTTAGAGATTAGAAAATAAAGTAAAATTCAGTTTTGGAAACAAGAAAATGTCTGGGAAAAACAAAATCAAATTTCATTTGATTTTCTTTTATTTAAAAAATTTTTTAAATAAATGTTTGTGTGCTTTACAATATTTATAAAGTTTAAATAATTATAATCTTAATTCTAATTTTGAAATATAAATTTATAGGCCTAATTTTCAATTTTAAACATTGAAAAAATTAATTTTGAAAAAGTTACATAGTAATAATGTTCTTATAAGTTATTAAAATTTTAAAAGGTTTAAATTGGAAATTTAAAAAAATCTTAATTCTTATGGAAAGATAGTAACGATTAAATATTTATTTTAAATAAATATAATTTTTTTCAAGTCAGAAAAAAAGTCAACATTTTGTTTGAAAGTCAGAGAAAAACTAAATTAAATTTTTTGTATCAACCCTGTGCAACCGGGTATGTAGTATTTCTCATAAAATTTATTTGTAGAAATACACTTGAAATCACATATAGGGTTTTTTTACAACGTCTAAAATTAAAAATTAGTAGAGGTATGCAAAAAGCTCGAAGCTCAATCGAGTATTTTCGAGCTTTTAATTTTTCGAGCCGAGCTGAGCTTTATAAAAAGCTTGAACAATTTCGATTTCTCAAAATTTTCTAGTAACCGATTTGATTTGAGCCCTTGAGAACATTAAAAATTATCTACTTTAATTTTTAATTAAATTTTTTTTTGTACAAAAATTTTTTTTTTTAATTTAAAAGCTGGAGTCATTGAAAAAATCCAAAATTTCCCATTTTAATTTTTAATTAAATTTTTTTGTATAAAAATTTTTTTTTAATTTAAAAGCTGGAAGTAAATTGAATACTCAAAAATTTCGAGTACTCGATAAATCTCTCGATAAGCCTCTAAAAATTATAGGTTTTTCTTAAAAATACACAAGAAACCACAGGTTTTAATTGACAAGTTGAAACAACAAATTGAAACTACAAATCTTTAACAATATGCTAAAAACTTTAACGGGATGTCTACTATAACTGGAAAATAGTCGGGAATTTAATTTGACCCGGAAAAACGGGGAATAAGCCAGGAATTTTATGTCAAACCGGGAATGTTTTCACTAAATTAAAAAAAGTTTTATTATTTTCATTTGTGTTTAAAAAATCATTTTTCATTGCAATTTTTATAGATATTTATACTGTTCTCTAAATTTGAATTAGTTAAAAATAATTAATTTAATTAATAGTAAAAAATCAGTTGCTGATTGAAATATAGTATGTAAATAAATTTTAAAAAATTATTGAATTAATAGTAGTTTTGTAAAATTCAAATGAAAATAATTAAATTTTTTAAAGAACTTCTTTAAAAAATTGTTAACAAATTTTAATACGTTTTATTTAACTTTGAAAATCGCTAGTTTAGATGACAGTACAAAAAGTTGCATTATAGTGAGTTGAGAGAGTGCTTTCAGAAAGATAAATATATTTATGAGTTTTGTGAACAAATAATTAATGTTAAGTTATTTCTAAATAAAGCAATAATATCAGTTTTTATAAATTTAAAGAAAATGTTATTTTTTTAACGTTTTTATTGTTTAATTTTAAACGTAGAATTGGACACAGGATTTTTCGCGCTTGCGTTTATTTCTACACTGTGTAACACAACCTGAAATAATATAGTTCAAGTGTAAATTTACTTCTTTTTATATATTTTTTTTATTCTGTTAATGTTAATTTTATATTAATAATTAATAATTATTGATTAATCAACATTAATAATGTTGATCATCAATAAATCAACAATTTCGAACTGTCAAGGAAATTGTTTTAAAGAAAAAAAAATCATCTTACTAAAATGAAAAATCTGAAACATTAGTTAAACATTAGTTTAACTTTTCATTAACATAATTTTACTGCAAAAAAGAGTCTTATTTTGCAGTGTTAGAATATTACAAATAAAGTAATTTGTTCCACTGGCCTTCATCGAATGTTTTCTTGCAATATGGACAAATTCTTTTTTTTGGACATTATAGTAATAATGCCAACACTCCTCGCACATTATCACATGTCCACATGAATGTAAGCTAATTGTTGGTGTTGAAGTTTTACATGTGCAGCATTCCAAAACTCTATCTTTAAAAACGAAAATTCAATTTATTAAAATAAAAAAAAATTATTTAATAATAAATTTAATTAATACCTATTCTTTTAATAATATTGTCCAACACTGTCAATATGTTGTAGAATTTTTAACAGGGCTCGAACCAGTGAAAGTATTTAAAAATACGGATTTTACGAACCAAAAATCATCAAGAATCATTATCAACAAATTTTCAAACAATTGAATTCTATCAACGAATTTTAATAACATTTTGAAGAATAATTACATTTTTCGAGAAATTCGATTCAAATTGTATTAAAAAGAATTGAAATTCTTCGATGAGTTTTATTATTTGTGAAAATAATTGAATCCCTAAGAAGAATTTTATTACTTTTTAACACTATAAATCCATTATTTTTAATAATTTTTGAAAAAGTTCTTTAAGAATTTTTAAATTCGTTTGTTTGCAATTTAATTTTACAAAATTTCAATTATTCGTAAATTCTTCAATTAAATATATATTAAAAAATAAAAACTTTAAATAATTTTAAAAAAAATCCGCAATTAAAGTTTCTCAAAAAAAATTAATTCCACAGACTTATTAGTTAAAAATATGAAAAATTCTAATTTTCAAACATTTTAATCTGAAACCTTTCCAAAATTCAATTATTTTCCAAAATTTATGCTCTAATACTTTTAATATTCAATTATAATCTAAAATTTCTATTTCAATCCATTTTTAAATCAATATTTATGAGAAAATTCTACTAGAATTAAATTATTTAAATACAAAAATAAATAGTTTTTTGAATAATTTAATATTTCTTAAAATTCAATTCCCATAAAGAATTTCAACAAATTTTTATATAATTGAATTCTTTCGAAGAATTTTAATAAAATTTTTAAGAATTTTTTTGAGGAATTCGATTAAAATATTGTATTAATAATTCAATTATTTTGGAAATTTGCAATTAAAACTCTTCAAAAGTTGACTTTTAAAAATTTTAACAAAATACTTGAAAAAAATTAATTATTTTCAATTAAATATTATAAAATTTCAATTATTCAAAATCTTTTTAAATGAATATTTCAAAAATTTAAATAGAAAAATGATTCAAAAATAATTTTTGAAAGGTTTGATTTTTTAGTTATTTTTTGCACTATAAAAATCGAAATCAGGTACACATTTAATACTAAATAAATATATTTTGTTGCAATATTTGGAAGAAAAGTCGAGAAAGTCGCAATTTTTAAAAAGTAAGTGGAAAAATTCCTAATTTTCTAAATTTTCCTGACTTTACTGACATGTGGTCACCCTGATTTTCCAAATTCTATCGTACAATTTACGAACTTTTCATCCTTTTTCAATCAAATTGCAGACTTTACGGTCCTTTTTTTAAAAAACGGACTTTTACGGGATTTACGGACCTAGTTCGAGCCCTGCTTAAATAATAAAATTATTATTTTTACCTTCTGTTACAATTCTTTGTTCAACATGATTTGCTGCGGTTGGATCATTTAAAGGATCGTCAGCAGAAGCAGTGGAATTGTTAAGATCAATGTTGTCGTCAAGATTTGGTTCTTCTATTAATATTACTTCTGGGTTTAATAAATTATTATTTGTTTCCTCGTCTTCTTCAGCAGCATTTCCTTCATCGGATGATAAATCTGATAATTGTAGTGACACTGCAAAATATTCAACTCTTTCTTGACAGCAACTGTATGCAGCGTCATTCAAAAAGTCTGTTGGACTACTTTTATTGGAATCCAATAAATCCCAGAGTCGACTCAGCTGCGCACAGAAGCCACTGTCATTAAGAGTTGGTATTTGCATGTTGTATTTTTTCTTTTTATCATTCTTCAGCTTCATATCATTCACTACTCTTTTATGCAGTGCAGCCAATTTTTCTGAAATATATATACATGTATATATAAATATATAATTTTTTTTTTAGAAAAAACCTTGTCTCAAATATAGAGTTTTAGAAGAATATTAGAAATATTGTTATTGATATAACATAGTTGCCACAAAAATTTAACTTTGTTTTTTCCTGACTTTTCCCTGATTTCCAGACAGAATTTTGACTTTTTCCTTGACACTAAAGAAAACCCTAATTGAGGCTCCGGATCTTAAAAGGGCTCTTTTACCATTTAAAATTAATGCTAAAAGTTCCCTTTTAAGATCTACAGCCTCAATTCACTCTAAAAATTATTACATACTCAAAAAATGTTTTATTAAATTTATTTACAAATTCCTTCAAAAGTAAAATTATTCTAAAACATCAATAAATTCATTTTTAACATTATTCAAAATTTGAATAATTGCGCTAAATAAATATTTAAATACTTCTTGTTTTTTTTATGTGGAAATAAAATTTTCAAAAATTCTATTTTGTAACCTCAATATTTTTCTCAAACAATGATTTAGTTTCAAAATTCAAACAAAATAAATTTAGCAAAAATTAATAAAAATTTAAGGATACTTAGGAACGATTAAATATGATGCAAAAGGGTGGGCGCCAGTCCTAAAAGGACACTCAACAAAATTCACAAAAGGGACAAAACAGATTTTTAAATAATCCCGAATAAACGAAGGCCACCAGGCTAATTACCGGCAATTATTTAAATTAAATTTATTTATTATCGACACACGAGGCTACCAGGCTAAGTGTCAATCAATAAACAAATACACAACAAAAAGACAAAACCTTTTGAGACAAACTAATTATCAAAACACAAAGGCTACCAAGCTAAGTATTAATAATTTTTGTATTTATCTCAAAAGAAACAGAAACAAAATTAAGACACCAATTTAATCTTCCTAAAATATGTCCAGGCTAACTACAGTCCCATAACTTGGAAAATAGTAGGGGGGTGATTCGTTATTTAACCAAAAATAAATATCCGCAAAATTAAGTCAATAATAATCAAAAATTATCAAAAGGAATTAACAATTTATTCAGTAAATTAGAATTTCGAGGTTAGACACATAAATTAAATCAAATAGTCATTTTGACAATAATAAAATTGATGTGATTCTATATAATTTCAAAATTAATTATCGAAACATTTAAATTTGACAAACTGAAAATTAAGCAAATATTAAACTTATTCTAAAATAGAATAAGGATTCTTTTTCAATTCGAGATATAAAAGATGGACAATACAATAGGAATTATAATTGATCGATTAAACGAACTTACCTGTTGTGAAGTTCAATCGTAATTATATAAAGAGTTTCGTTGAGAGATAACTTGTAGTACCGCTAGTCCGCCTATGGTGTCGCCACGATCTTCAGCTAAAAAGGAACGATTAGTCTACCACCTATACATTCCTTGTCACCATTTCCGCCATATAGTTTAAAGTTTAGAACATAATATTTTACGGATGGGATAATAGTTTTTTAAGGGTGGGATTATCTCTCAACGAAACTCTTTATATAATTACGATTGAACTTCACAACAGGTAAGTTCGTTTAATCGATCAATTATATTCCGAGTTTCATTTTCGAGATAACTTGTAGATGTTTAGAGCTACATGAAGTGTAATATTTTATTTATTTGAAATAGTCAAAACATATATTAAGTTGAGAACAAAGTAAAGTCGAAGTTGTACAAAGGAAAAAAGAATTTTTATATTTAACAATTTAGCAAAACTGTCTCAGCAAATGAATTTTTGGCCTCAACGATTGGCCGATTATAAAACTTTGCAAAAGTTAACGAGTCTTTCGACCAGCCAGCCGTACTTTTAATAATATTTAAATCTACGCCCTTTTTTAAAGCTGTCGATGTCGCTGCGTGTCTTGTGCTTTGCGCTTTGTATTTATTGTTGATCCCACTACTAGCTAGAAATGTCCGAATCCATCTTGAAATCGACTGTGTAGTAGCTGGTTTATACGGCTTTCTTGTCGTTAAAATAAGGGTTTTTATGTTACCTCTAAGTGGGCTTGTTACTTTTAAATATTCTTCAAGTGTGCTTGCTAAACATAGTTCGGGTTTGTCCGAAAACCTTGGTAAAGAGAGTAAAGGTTGACATTTTCCTGGTCGCGACGTTTTAATTAAATTAACGATTTTGATTGAATATCCTTCATTTTTCTCGACTATGTTGTCCAAATTAATTGCAGCGAGAGTTTGCATCCTGTGCGCTGTAGGCAGGGCAAGAAGTACTACTAGACGAGAAGTAAGCTGAGAGAGCGTAAGTGAATCCAGTGGAAACAATGCAGCGACTGTCTCTAACACAGGAGCCACGTCCCAGGTGTCTTCGTACCTTGGTTTGGTGGGTCTGAGCCGAAAGACACCACGGAGGAATCGCGTTATCGTTGCTCCCTGTGAGACCTTTTCACCTAGTAACAATCCCAACACCGCTCGGCAGGTGTTAATGGTTCCGTACGACGCTTCCGCTTGAAAACGATCTGTTAGCCATATAAGTGCCTGATTTTCATCTGCTTGATATGGATCAATTTTAAATTTATCGCAGAAAACCAGCCATTGCTTAATGGCAACTGTGTATTGCTTCATGGTCGAGTCGGCTAGAGATGAGAGCATAATATTTATTGATTCCTCAGGAATGTTTTTTCTACGATACGCCTCCCTGAGAGTCTCCCTGCCATCAAAATTAATGACTTCGACAGTGGATGTTGACGAGACCTGCACGGAGATATAAGTAAATCAGGTGATGAGTTGAGTATTAATGGAGGTTCTATCAGGAGAGATAAGAGGAGGGGGTACCACGGTTGTGTACACCATTTAGGAAATATTAGTATTCCTTGCGCCTGGTCTGATATAATTTTGCGAATTACTTTCAGTAGAATAGCGAACGGAGGAAAGGCATAGAAATCAAAATCTTTCCAGTTCACTGTGAAAGCGTCAATGAATTTGGCCTCTGAATCACGATGCCAAGAAGCATAATCTTTACATTTAGCGTTGCATCTAGATGCAAAAAGATCTATATCCGGAACACCGAATGACTGGATTACCTGGGTGAATGCTGTGTGAGATAGTTCGCATTCTGTAGCCAGGTTTTGAATACGTGAGCCTCTGTCGGCTTCAACATTCTCTTGTGATGCGATGTAAGATGCAAACAACCATAATTTTCTATCTTCGCACCAGTTCCAAATGTTGCGCGTTATTTCTGAGAGTTTCGGAAATTGTATCCCGCCCATGCGATTTATATACAAAATTGCTGTCGTATTGTCGATTCTTAGTAGGATCTCGCATTCTACTAAGTTTTTGGCAAAACATTTAAGTCCTAAGAATGCAGCCAAGAGCTCTAGATAGTTAATGTGATGACATTTTTCCGATTCTGTCCAGTGCCCGAATGTAAGTTCGCTACCACAATAGGCTCCCCAGCCAGTCAGAGATGCGTCGGAGAAGATCTCGAGCTTGTAATTTTCAGACCTAATCGGATTCACTACTTTCGGGATGGTGTTTATCCACCAATCAAACTCCAATTTTAGGTCATTTCTTATAGTCATCTTTGAATCGTAATTTCCTTGACTTGCTAATAAAGCAAGGTATCTACAACGCTCAAATGCTTTCGTATGTAGCCAGCCATACTCAACTGATGAACACGATGATGTCAAGGTCCCTACTAGCTGCGCGAATTCCCATATACGACACACATTTTTATTTTTAAATTCTTTTACTTTAATTAAGATTTTTTCCTTTTTTCTATCTGGAAGCTCGAGTGTCATTTTTGGTGCATTTAAAATAAAACCTAAAAATTGACATTTTTGACTGGGAACGAGACTACTTTTTTCAAAATTCAATACAAATCCTAATTTTTCGAGGGTTTGTTTAGTTCTTTGGACGTTAGTAACACAAGATGCGAAATTTTTATCTATGCACAACCAGTCATCGAGATATTTATTTATTCAATCTTACACGGGTTCAAACGATCCCTTTTGTACAGAAGTACTAACGTAGTGTGCATGGCAGGTAGAGCCATGTAAGAATAATATAAAAATGGTAAATACATAAGTCGCTAGGTTTATCTATTAGTTATTATATGTAGTTAATAAAAGTTGGCGTAGACTAGACGTGAATCTCAGAAGTGATATGTCAAAAAAATCCATTGACTCAGATATTACATTAGCTTCTTTACTTAATCTGTTGATCAATGAATTATTAGCATAATTTGATCTGTAAAAAGTCACTTTGAATAAACTGAAATGTTTTGAAAATCTTGCAGGCACATTGAAATTGACCGCAGTTAGTAAATTAGAACAATCAATTATACCATTCAACAATTTGAACCAAAACAACATATCAGCAAATAAAAATCTAGAAGTAAGTTTAGGAATGTTAAATCTAGCACGCAGGCTATCGTAATTATGGTCATGTATGTTGAATGGAATATTTAACTGTCTTGCCACAAATCGCAGGAAACGGTTTTGAATGCGCTCTAGTCTAATCAAAAGATAAGTATAAAGATTATTGATTATTGATGCATATTCAATTATGGATCTAACTAGAGTAAAATACAAGATTTTGATTGTCCGCTCATTATGAAAAACAGAAGCATTTCTAATTACAAAGCTCAGAGTTCTTAGCGATCTGCTAATAACGTTTGATATGTGTGATTTGAAGGAAAGAGAATTGTCAATAATAACACCCAGATCACAAACTTCAATCACTCTCAAAAGTTCAGTACCTCTAATTGTATATTGATAAATAAAAGTTTGCTTGTTTTTTGAAAAGGAGATAACTGAACACTTTTTTATATTAAGTGACAAATTATTTTCTGAACACCATGAGTTGAGATTGTTTATGTCAGATTGTAGTTCGAAATAGTCTTTGTCATTTTTAATAATTTTGTATAATTTTAAATCATCTGCAAAAAGTAGAAAAAAACTGAATTTAAGCACACGGTTTACATCATTTATATATATGTTGAACAAAAGAGGACCTAAGTTTGATCCTTGGGGTACACCAGAAGTAGATAAGAAAGGAATGGAATAGTTATTGTTGATACGTACAGATTGATATCTGTTCTCAAGATAACTTTTAAAAAAATTTAATAAATTATCGGAAAACCCAATATGTCTGAGCTTTGCAAGCAAAATAACATGGTCAACTTTATCGAATGCTTTTGAAATGTCTGTGTAAATTGCGTCTACTTGTACACCATTATCAAGATTTAGTAACAAAAAGTTTGTGAATATGCCTAAATTGGTCGCAGTAGATCTTCCCTTCATAAATCCATGCTGCTCATTAATCATGAACTTTGATAACTGAGGGTATATTAGATCATGTATAAGACTTTCAAAAATTTTCGCTATACAATTAAGAATAGTAATAGGCCTATAGTTAACAATATTTTTTTTGTCCCCACTCTTATAAATAGGAATGACGTTTCCATTTTTCCACTGTTGGGGAAATACATTTATCTTCAGAGACATGTTAAATAAAATAAACAGTGGATCAACAAAAGATGAACAGCATGAACGCAAGAGAATAGGAGATATATTCTCAGGTCCCACAGATTTATTTATGTCAAGATCTTTCAATTTTGTTAATATGCTTTCTTTAGATATATGCAATGTCTGTAGGTCCATAATATCATTCAATGAAGATGTTAAATTAGGAATTTCATTATTAATAGAGGTATATACAGATTTAAAATACGTAGAAAAAAGATTGCTAGTCTCAGAGCAAGTGTGAGATATTTCATCGTCGAGATACATAATAGGAGGATAGGACTGTTTATTTTTTGAAGAATTAATATAATTCCAAAATATTTTGCTATTGTAAATAATTGAATGTTCAGTTTTGTGTATGTAATAATTATAGCATTGTTTTGAAAGATTTTTGCACATAAGTCGAAGTTTAGAGAAGACAGAATAATAATATTTTGTTTTATATGTTTTATATTGTAAATGTGCAATTTTTTTTTGTAAAAAATATTTTTTAATTCAGACGTGAACCAAGGAGGATAAATTGAACATTTAGAGGATTTTTGTGGAACATAAGTGTTTCTTGCACTAATTACATGCTTATAAAAAATGTTGACTGCAGTGTCAATATCGAAAACATTAAGCTCTGAGATCCAATCAATATTGTTCATGTACAATATTGACATACTACTGACATAAAGCCTAAAGATCTTAAATGATTTATAACCGGTTTTACCAGTTTTGTGAAAACCCAAGGTGCCGTGCACACACCAAATGGCATACAAACAAATTCGAATAATTGTCCTTGCCATGAGAAGCGTAAGTATTTCCTATCAGAGAATCTCATTGGTATCAAATGATAAGCGTCTTTAAGATCAATACTTGCCATAAACGAATCAACCGAAATTAATTTTATTGCTGACCTAATGTCCTCCATTTTAAAATGATTTGTTGAAATAAATTTATTTAATTTTTTCAAATTTAACACAAATCTTTTATTTACATTTGACCGATCTATTAAAAAATAAGACGATAAAAATTGATCCAAACAAGGTTTGCACTTTCTTATAGCTTTTAATTTTAGTAATTGGTTAATCGCTTCAATATGCAGTAACTTCTCAGCGCAACTCGTGACAGGTTCCGGAGGTAAACAATCTTGGATTGGTATCTCGTCAAACGGGATTTCATAACCTTTTATGGTATTCAAAATAAATTTATCTTTTGTTATATTAGACCAGGCGCTAATAAAATGTTTTAACCGTCCCGCATGATGACTTACCGTTACTGTTTCTGCTGTTGCTGGAATTGCTGGGAGTTCTCTCGAGGCTTGGTCTGGTTCTGAGGAGGATAATTCCGATTCGGAAATTTTTCCGGGCGATGTCTCCCTCGCGATGCTTCTCGATGATAAAAGTTCTTCGTCTTGTATCCCGCCTGGTAAGATCCTCGTTCTCTTACAGGCGGGGTTTTCCAGTTTCCCGATGTCGACGGTCTGGAAAATTTTTTCACCACTTGATTTTGAGACTTCAAAGTGAGTCCCACTTTCTCCATCGATTTTGCTGACTTAAGTCTCGATGATAGGTCTTTTCCGAACAAAAAGGAATCGGTTTTTTCACGTTCCAATAGGTCTTTGGCTTTTTTATCTAGGCTTGGATAGATAAAAGCTTTTCTCGTTTTAGTATGCCTATAAAACGCATCAGAAATTAATTTACCGGCATCGATAAAGTAAGAAAGGGCCTCTGATCGACTAGCATCGTCGCTTCTAGTAAGTAGAGATGATAGACCAGTACCCAACGCAGACATCGCTGAACCTAAAACATTCTGATCTGCTAAAAAGAATTTGTCGCGTTTTTTAACGGTCTCGTTCAGTGAGACTTCAACTTCCGGGTTCATTTCCGGTGCCTCGAAATTATAGTTTCCTTTTCGAGCATGTTTTTTCAACAGTTCTTGTTTCTCTTCTTTTTTCAGACCATCCTGTGACCAAATTTTCCACCGATCTCCCACTTCTGGATGCAAGAATAAATCATTGTTTTCAGAAGATGACGCCTTTTCTCCCAGAAGCTCTAAAGTCTCTTTGTCTAGGGGGATTGTTTTTAAAACTTCCTCCTCCTTATCAGTGTCTTTGTTTACACTGCCATCATGTTTCTCATAAACCGACAAAAGTGACCTCTCTGGTGAGAACGAACCTGTGAACAGATAATTTTTACCGCTCATTGAAACAATCGGTTTCTATTTTACCGACCAGAATGCACGACTTATCCCCACACAGGGGGCCTGTCGCCATATTTGCGCGATATGTTCCTCCCCTCGTGAGGTCCCATCGCCAAAAAATATGACACGGTATATCTCATACCACGTATGAGCCTACCGTTCTATATTTTATACTTACGAGATCTCGAGCGATAATCATCCAGCTCGAAGTGTGACTGTCTGCTTTCAGACCTGCGTGGTGGGCTAAAGTCGTGATCCGTCGCCACATGGCGATCACGCTGCACTACTTCTCTTAATGTTTCCAATTCTTTCCGTAGAACTGCAATTTCTCTTAATGGTGAGGGTGAACTTGAACGATGCTTTTTCTTTTTTGACTTTGATTTACCCATATTGAACACAAAAATTACTTTTTCAACGCGGAATAAGAAAACTGACGATGTGGCTTCTACCGCACGAAAAAACGATATGGCGGAAATGGTGACAAGGAATGTATAGGTGGTAGACTAATCGTTCCTTTTTAGCTGAAGATCGTGGCGACACCATAGGCGGATCTTCTAGATTCACTTTATCCAAAAGATGAATCAATTCCCTTTGACCTTTATTCTTATTACGAGGGGGTTCTCTATACGCAAGATCAGGTAATAGAGATCTTTCAGGTAATGGTGGAGGTTTATACGAAATGACTTTTCTCGATTGAAGTAGCCATTTGTTAGAATTGAGCGATACTAATAATAGAATGCCTCGGAATGACTAGTTGAAATCTAGGCAGAAGGTTCCTATGAATAAAACTAATTTCTTCATTTTCCGATAAACGTGGTTCGACGCGATCGAAATAAGATATCATACAGGTAAAGAAATCAGCAACACGTTCAAATTCACCTTGAGTCCTCTTATAGATTTCTTGACGCAATTCAAACTAAAAATCTATATCCCCAAAACGTGATCTAAATGCTCTCGAGAAACCAGCAAAATTCCTCCAATTATTTCGCATTCCATAAAACCATTTGGAAGCTATTCCCGTGAGAAGAAAAGGTATTACTTTAATTAAAGTATAATCATCTACGCGGAAAATATCTCTTCCATCTTCTATTTTTGTGATAAATGCTTCTGGATCTTCTGATCTAGAGCCCGAAAATTTCAATCCCCATTTTTGCATGATCTCGAGTGTTTTAGCGGCTGAATTATGATAACCTCTATAACTGTTTGAGAAACCTTGATTACGAGAATTGTACTCATAATTCAAATCAGAATCACTATTGCTGTCAAAAGAATTTCGTAATTTTTGTCTCGGTTCATAATATTTATTGCGAGGAATTGTCAAATCTTGAATCATAACGAGATTCATCAACAAATCTTTCTCTATATCGAGAATTATTCATATCCCGATAATTATTTCTATCCTGAAATTCATTTTTGTCCTGATAACTACTTTTCTCTCTAAATTCATTTTTATCTTGATAATTATTTTTCTTTAAAAATTCATTTTTATCTTGATAATTATTTTCCTCTAAAGAATCATTTGATTTTAAATTTGTCCTGTCATGATTTTCTTGATGTTGATTAAAATCAGAAATATTATTTCTTGATATTAAATTATTTCCTACAATATCTTGTCTAGATAAAAGAGGTTCTGAAATTTCGTCTGAGGGACGAAATGTTACTCTACGTCTATTTTCATTTTCAATAAAATAATTTCTAGAAACCGAATTTCCAATATTATTTGGAGTTAGTTTTTGTGAAATAAAATTCTCAAAATTTCTATTTCCAAAATGACTCGGATAAAAAGGATCATCTCTAGGGAAGAAAAGTTCAGATCTATAATTTACATCTTCATGAACAATTAGTCTTTGAGGATAAATATTCTGACCGATGTTTTCAAAATTTTCATTGAAGGAATTTTGATTTGTAGAAAAATTAGTTGGGGAATGAATTTCGTTCGAATCTTCATTTAATGAAATCAATTGAGAAGAATTTTCGTTATTTTCTAACCTATTAATGTCAGAACTAATTTGTCGTTCAGAATTCGAAAAATTTCCCAAAGAATCAAGAGTCCTAATACTTTCTAAATCATGACCTTCCTGATTTTCTAATTGACCTAAATTTTGTTCTGGATTTACAGCTCGAAAATCCTGTTGCAAAAATCTTAAGAGTCGATTTCGTTTTGCAGTAATGGCTCCGCCAGCAGTCAAGCCTCTATCTCTCAACTCATCGCCAAGTTGATAATTATTTAAATCATAGATCCACGCATAAGGATCGTTTGAAGCCATTGTTAAATAAATTTAACAAATCTCAGCCAAATAAAATCCCAATGGTAATATAAATAAATTTCCCTAAAACAAATTTACTTTAGAAAATATATAGAGATTTCTAAAATAATAAAAATTTTGTTTCAAAAGAAAGAACAATAAGGATAAGGACAAACAATCAGTTTAAAAAAAAATATTCGAATTGTCAAATTAATATAATCAATTAATTAATTATAGGTATTATCAATTCAATTTAGCTCTTCGAATAATATTAATTTATTATTCAAATAAATTTTTATTTTTATTTTTTTTTTTATTGTTTATACTCCTGCCCTATTGGCCTTACGCACTTCGACAAGAGTCCCCGAGAAATACTTTTTTGGATTAAGCATAACCATTCTACTTTAGAAATTTTTCTATATATATATTAACCTAATTTTGCGTCTACAGCCGACTTTATTAGGAGTACTCGCATTACGCCTGGACCACCCGTCAATGGGTTTTCTCGCCAGAGAAGAGGGAAACTGTAGAAAACCTCTCTGAGTACAACCGGTTTATCGACAGTCGAGTTCTAATGGTGTGTACCGGACAATAATCGACGGTGCACATCATTATAAATAATAATATTTTATTAATATATTTTAATTGGCTATGCCCCCACGTTGGGCGCCAAATTGTAACCTCAATATTTTTCTCAAACAATGATTTAGTTTTAAAATTCAAACAAAATAAATTTAGCAAAAATTAATAAAAATTTAAGGTTACTTAGGAACGATTAAATATGATGCAAAAGGGTGGGCGCCAGTCCTAAAAGGACACTCAACAAAATTCACAAAAGGGACAAAACAGATTTTTAAATAATCCCGAATAAACGAAGGCCACCAGGCTAATTACCGGCAATTATTTAAATTAAATTGATTTATTATCGACACACGAGGCCACCAGGCTAAGTGTCAATCAATAAACAAATACACAACAAAAAGACAAAACCTTTTGAGACAAACTAATTATCAATACACAAAGGCTACCAAGCTAAGTATTAATAATTTTTGTATTTATCTCAAAAGAAACAGAAACAAAATTAAGACACCAATTTAATCTTCCTAAAATATGTCCAGGCTAACTACAATCCTATAACTTGGAAAATAGTAGAGGGGGTGATTCGTTATTTAAAGAAAAATTAATATCCGCAAAATTAAGTCAATAATAATCAAAAATTATCAAAAGGAATTAACAATTTATTCAGTAAATTAGAATTTCGACGTTAGACACATAAATTAAATCAAATAGTCATTTTGACAATAATAAAATTGATGTGATTCTATATAATTTCAAAATTAATTATCGAAACATTTAAATTTGACAAACTGAAAATTAAGCAAATATTAAACTTATTCTAAAATAGAATAAGGATTCTTTTTCAATTCGAGATATAAAAGATGGACAATACAATCGGAATTATAACCTTGACTTTTAGTCAGATCAAAGAAAAGAATTAATAAACGAATGATATCTCAATAAAAATTAAAGATTTGAATCGTTAAATTAAAGCAAAAATAAAGACATTCAGTCTCGAAAATCAAGAAAAGAGAATTACATTTTGAGATATCATGCATAAAATAAAAAATTAAATTTGTACCAGAAAATATAATACACGGCCAACGAATTTCCAATTGACAACTCCTCTCGAGATTCCCACAATGGTTTTGACTTAATTCTCCAAAATTATTCAAAATTAATTAGATTCTTTAAAAAAGAAAAGAAATGACAAAAAAATAGATAACAAAAATAAGACGACTTGTCTCTCACGATTTCACAAAAAGAATATGAAAATTGATAATGACAAAAAGACGAACTGTCTTCCACGAATTCACAGAAAAGAATGAATAAAATGGCGTTGTTTGTTTATCACCTAGGAAATCCGTTGCCAACATAAAAAAAAGAAAGTCACTTAACAAAACTAGATTCACGCAACATTAAAACGAATTGTGATTGGTTAATCCAGGAATCTTCTAATTTTCTCACGCTGATTGGTTGGTCCGAATAAAAAAAAGAAATTTAAATCTTCTTAAAAATGAATTCTTCAACTTTGATAAAATATTGGATTCTTGTTATTCTTCATAATAAATTAATTCGAATGGAATTATTTTGACGCAAGATGGTAAATTATCAAATCCTCTTCCATATAAAATTAGACGTGGTGAATATCAATTGTTGTAATCCCAGAAGACTAAGTGACACTTACGCACGAAGACTGGACGACTGAATATCTCCCGATCCCAAACTTACATTGATACAGGAACGTGAAAACTATAGGGTTCAATTAGAGTTTCGAGCAAAGCTCTCAAAATATGATAAAGCCTTCCAAGGACAGAAAATTGTTAAGTATTTCTGCAGAAAACGAAGTCGATCTTCAAATGTAGAGTAGTAAAATACAATAATATTGAGTGGCATCTTAAAAAGATCCAAATCCAAGGGTACGTCAGAAGAATAAGGCTCACAGCAATCAGAAAATCCAATAATTCCAAAAGATAGGTTATGTTTTGACCAGCAGGAAAATCCAAAAAGATGTAATTTTGACAAAATAGATGAATTGAAATAAATAATCGGAAAGTTTCTTGAAATCTTCAAACTTCTTATCTTCAGGCGGTTGACTCGACAATTACAGATAATATTTTACATGAAACGAAAGAAAGGATAACAATAATTAATTTCTAAATTTGGGTTTTAATTTTAATTTTTGTCTTATATCTCGAATTGTTGTGAAATCATGGAGTAATTTTCTAACACGAATAAATAAAATTTTGAATGATAAAAGCGCGAAATAACTTTTTATATAAAACTTTGTGAATTGTAAAATAATAAATTTTACAACGTCACAATTTAAAACCTTTCTGAAATTTAAAAACTTCTAAAAATTACAATTTCAATTCTCTTAAAATTCAATTATTTTCTACAATTTTTAATCAAAACTTCTTCTCGAAAACAATTATTTTTAATAATTTTCCGAAAGTTCTTAGAGAATTCATTTAAATACAAAAACTCAGTATTTTATAATGATTATAACTGTCCATGTTTTTTAAGTTATTAATTAATATTCAAAAAATCATAATAAAGAAATTTTTAAAATTAATTTTTCGAAAATATTTTAAAAATAATTTATAAAAGATAATAGTTTTTTAATTATATACAATTGAAAAATTACCAAACAATTGGAATTTGGTAAATTCGAAAAAAATTGTATTTTTAAAGAATTTTAATTATTAATATAAACGTGATTTTTCTAAAATTTTAATTCATCTAAAAAAGTAATAACATTTCTTAAAACAATTTTTGTATAATTTACAAAAAATAATATTTCCAAGAATTTTGATTAAAAATTTTTAACATGATTGTTATATGTTGTTAAAATGTTAAAAATAATTGTAAAAAATTTTAATGTTATTTTCTGTATGTATTTGAATTTTTTGAAATTTATATAATTTTTAGAAGCTAATTTTCGTTAATTACCATTTTTAAATTTACACTTGACGATTTTTCATTAAAATTTTTAAGAAAAAATGATTTTCAATTAAATTTTACAAAATTTCAATTATTGAAGCTCTTTTTTATTGTAAATTTTGAAAATTTATTTAGTATTTATTAAAATAGTAGAATTGTTTCGAAGAATTTATTAAGATTTTAGAAAATAATTGAATGTATTCGAAACATTAAATTTTTTTAAAAAATTGAATTCTTCCGAGGAATTTAATTAAAATTGAATTCAATTTTAATTATTCACAAAATATGCAAATGAAATTCTTAAAAGTTTATTTTCAAAAATTTCTATAAAACACTATGAAAAAAATAAATTATTTTCAATTAAATTTGACAAAATTTCAATTATTGAAAGTCTTTTTAATTGTAAATTTCGAAAATTTAATTAGAAAAATTATTATTAAAAAAAAATAATTTTTGAAGATTTTTCTGTACTTATTTTTCACACTATATAAAAATCATTGGAATTGGAATTAAGATATTCAGGGCTCGGATCGTCTTAAAGACTCAAAAAAAGTCGCTTTAGTCGCATAAATTTACAACACAAGTAAAGAAAAGTCGCATAAAATTTCCAAAAAAGTCGGAAAAAATTCGCATGAAATTTTAGAAAAAACGACAAAAAAACACGAAATTGTCAAAATTGTAAATCACATTTCTCAACAATAGATACATTAATATCAAAAAATCAGGAATAAAATTTTTAAAAATTTAATAAAATTCATTGCTAAATTTTAATTACGTTTTTTTAACACTTTTTTCAAAATTCTCTTTAAAATTTCAATTATCTTTGTGAATAATAAAATTCTTCTTTGAAATTCAATTATTTAACAAAAATTTTAATAAAATTCTTGTCAAAATTTAAATTATCTCTATAAATAATAAAATTCTTCTCTGAAATTCAATTATTTTCAAAAGTAATAAAATTCTTCGAAAAAATTCAATTATATTCAAAATTTTTTAAAAAATTTTCGCCAAAATTTTATAAATAATAAAATTCATCATAAAAATTTCACTGTTTTCAAAAAATTTTTTTTAAATTCTTCTCAAATTTTCAATTATGTTTACAAATATCAAAATTCTTCTGCAAAATTCAATTATTTTTAAACACTTTTTAAAAAAATCTGTTCAAAATTTCAATTATCTTTGTGAATAATAAAATTCTTCTCTGAAATTCAATTATTTGCAAAGAATTTTAATAAAATTCTTGTCAAATTTTCAATTATCTTTATAAATAATAAAATTCATCCTAGAAATTCAATTATTTTCAAAAGTAATAAAATTCTTCGTAGAAATTCAGTTATCTTGAAAAGTAATAAAATTCTTCGCAAAAATTCAATTATTTTCACAAATTTAAAATAAAATTCTTCTTATGAATTCAATTACTTTCAAATATTAATAAAAATATTTGTAATAATTCAATTATTTTCAAAAGTAATAAAATTCTTCTCTGAAATTCAATTATTTGCAAAGAATTTCAATAATATTCTTGTCAAATTTTCTATTATCTTTATAAATAATAAAATTCATCCTAGAAATTCAATTAGTTTCAAAAGTAATCAAATTCTTCGCAAAAATTCAATTATTTTCAAAAATTTTTTTAAATTCCTCGTTGAAATTTTTATTATCTTCATAAAAAATAAAATTCATCCTGGAAAATTAATTATTTTCAAAAGTTCTGATACGATTTTTTGCAAAATTCAATTATCTTCAAAAGTAAGAAAATTCTTCTTAGAAATTCAATTACTTTCAAAATTTTTTTTTTCAATTCTCCCCAAAATTTCAATTATCTTTGTAAATATCAACATTCTTCTACAAAATTCAATCACTTACTAATGTTTTATAAATTTCTTCCCAATAATTCAATTATTTGCATAAAAAAAATTTTTTTTTATAAATTTTTTTAATATAAATTAATAATTTTATCACTCGGTCATCTTTAATTATTATAAAACATGAAGACATCGATTGCTCCGAGTTGAAGACTCGGAGCTATCGATTTTTTCATGTTTTATAACAATTTTTTATAAGTTTTTTAATTTCAAAAATATTTAAATTTGAATCTTTTGAAGAATTTTATTTCCTATGGAAAAATAATAATTAAATATTTATTTAAAAAAGAAATAATTGATGTTTTCGAAAAATTTGAAAGAAATTTGTAAATAAATGTAACAGAACATTTTTTTGACTCAAAGTTTTTCCTTTAAATAAAAAAAAAATTTTTTATTTTATTCGCATTTTACTAAAAAAAATGTCGAAAAAGTCGATTAGTCGCATATTTTTACAAAAAAGTCGAAAAAAGTCGAAAAAGTCGCACAATCCGAGCCCTGGATATTCAAAAATTTCAAATTCAAACCTCTTCAAATTGAATAACTCATAAGAATATTATTATACAGATGACCGAGTGACAAAATTATTATTTTATATTACAAGAAAATTGTTACTCCAACTTCTTCAAAATTATTTAAATCATAATTACATTTAAATTATTATTTTCTTGAATTTTTAACTAAAACTCTTCTTTAAATCAATTGTTTTTAATAATTTTTGAAAAAGTTCTTCTTTGAGAATTTTTAAATTCATTTGTATAATATTCAATTTTACGTGAAATTTTATTTATTGAAAAATTCTTCAGATAAATATTTATTAGAAAATATAAACTTGAAGTAATTTAAAGAAAGAATTATAAGAAAGAAATTCAAATGAACTTTTTGAAAAAAATTAATTCTGTAGAATTATTAGTTAAAAGTACGAAAAATTTAGATTTTCAAAGATTTGAATTTGAAACCTTTTTAAAATTCAATTATTTCTAAAAATGCATGCTATAATGCTTTTAATGTTCAATTATTATCTAAAATTTTAACCAAAATTCATTTTTAAATCAATTTTTCTTAAAAAATTCTACAACAATATTCAATTATTTAAATACAAAAGCAAATTATTTATTCAATAATTGAATGTTTCTTAAAATTTAATTTTTACAAACAATTTTATTAATAGCTTTTACAAACATTTAATTTCTTTTGAAGAGTTAAATTAATATTTTACTGAAATTTATTGCATTAAAAAATTTTATAACAAGTTTTAAAAATAACTGAATTCCTGAGAAGAATTTAAATAATAATTTATAAAAATATTTGATTTATTGCAATGAATTTGATTATTTTATTGAATAAATGAATGTTTCTTAAAATTGAATTCTTTCGTCAAATTTAAAAAAAATTTAAGAATAATAGAATTTTTAGAGGAATATTAAAAAAAATTTGAAATTCTGCGATGAACATAATTTAATTCCTATAAATGAAATTTTATTATTCATGAAAATAATTGAATGCTTTCTTAGAGTATAAAATTTTTTTTCAATATTTAATGCTTTTGATACATTTTATGAAAATAGTAAATATTGAAAATTATTGAATTGCGAAAAACTTTTGAAAATAATTGAAATTTTGCAAAGAATTTTAAATTGAATTTTTGGAAAAATTTTTGCTTTTTGTAAAGATAATTGAATTCTTGTCAGAAATAAAAAAAATTGAATGTTTTGTATTAAAATTTGTGGTAATTTTAAAATTTATGTGTCAAACAAAAAGACATAACAATTCTGAATTTTCTTATAAATTCTATAAATTTAATATTTTCCAGTACTTTTAATAAAAATCCCTGCCTTCTCCCTGAATTCACTGACTTGTGTAAACCCTGTACGAGGTCAAAGAAATTGTTTTTAAATCAAAAAGCAAATGAAAGAAAATGATTTATTTAAATGGACAAAAAGTTTTTATCCATTTATATTCCAATTAGGATGAAGGAAACATATTATATATTATAGAAATAAAAAGTATGAAAATGTATAATATATCAAACTTATATATATATATATATATATATATCTCTTGATAATTAAAAAAACTCATATTTAGTTGAGCTTCAGGAAATACGGTCAGGATCGCTGAAAATAAATTTTCATTTCTACGTGCAATAACTGAATTGATATTAAATGCTGGAATTCTGGTTTTCATGTGTTCCAGTAAAGTCTGGAATTCATTGTTCGACTCATCTTCCATCAACACGTACACACACGGGACAGCCTGAAAAAGATTTTTAATTAATGTAGAAAAATGATTAAAAAAAGCAAAATTTGTATCGTAAAAGGGAAAATAAATAAGTTACATGTCTGTCTTTAATTTTTAAAAATGAAACCATCTGTTTCGCCCAAGCATTGGATGGAATATATTTTTTTGAAATGTGAATATAAAAGTCACCGTCTAGTGACACGGTCTGAATGAAGTTTTGATCGAATATTAAGACGGAAGGTGCTCCAAATTCCGCTAAAATCAATTCGTAAGACAGTGTCGCGTCATCTGGTCCAAGTAAACGCCTATATTTTGTCAATTTAATTTGATCACAAAAGGACTCCATATTTTGAGGATCATCGGGAACAGCTGCTTTCCGCTTTCTAGTCATAGTTCTCTGAATTTTTTTGAAAGGCACACCCTTCGCGGCGTCTCCATGTCTAAAATAAAATAATAATTAATATTATTATTTAAAATTTTGTATATTATATTTATGTTTAATTCTAATTGGATTAATATTCATTGTGGTCACAAGTTTCAGTTTATCAATTTCCCTGACAATTTACTGACATTGAAATTATTTTCCCTGACAAAATTCTTTTTCAGGGTTGCAACGGTTTTCAATTCAATTCTTAATTTATAGAATTTTTATCTAAAATTCTTCTTGAACTCAATTTTGTTTTAAATTTTTGAAAAAGTATTTTGTGAATTTCCAAATCCTTTTGTTTACAATTTACGAATTAAATATATTGTATTAGAAAATAAAAACTTGAAGAATTAAAGAAAAATTCAATTAAACTATTTTAAAAAATTAATAATACAGAATTGTGATTAAAAAAGTACGAAAATTTAAAGTTTTTAAAGATTTTAATATGAAATCTTTTCAAAATTCAATTATTTTTAAAAATTTACGCTATTAGCTTTCAATATTCAATGATAATGTAAAATTTCAACGGAAATTAATTTTTAAATCTATATTTACTAAAAAAAATCAACAAGAATTGAATTATTGAATTACAAAAATGAATAATTTATTAATTAAAAATAATCTAATTTCTCCTAAGAATTTTATAAGAGTTTTTGAAAATAATTGAAATTTTGCTAAAAATTTTATTAAAACTTTTTGAAAATAATTGAATTCCGGAGAAAAATGTATAAAGATTATTGAAATTTTGACAAGAATTTTTGTAAATTATAATAAATAAATTGTAGCAAAGGATTTTAAAATAATTGAATTTCTTTGATGAATTTAAAAAAAAAATTTAAGAATAAATTCATTTTTTAAGCAATTGCATTAAAATTTCTTAATAATCATTGTATTGAGGAAAATTTTTTTAAATAATTGAAATTTTGACATAAACTTTATTAAAATTGTTGAGAATAATTTAATTTCTAAGAAGAATTTTATGTACTTTTGAAAATAATTGAATTTCTGCAATCATTTGTTATTGCTTCAAAATTATATTTCTTTTATTGTTTTTATTTAAAATTCTTCTGTAAATCCATCATTTTTATAATTAAAAATATATAATAAAAAATTTAACTAATTTCAGAAGAATTGGAATAATTAAAATTTCTAAAAAATCTACGTTCATTAAGACGATTTCTAATTAAATTCATTCAAAGTTGAAATTTTACAAAATTTCAAATTAAAATTCATTTAAAATTCATTTGTACTTATAAAAATTGTAAGCGCAACTTTTTTAAAATTCAATTTAATTTAAAATAATTATGTAAGATTAATTTTTAAGAATAAACTTTGGAAAATAAATAACAACAGGCTTCACAGTGCCCCTAAAAAGTATTTTAGGGGAAATAGGGGACTGGAAATTAAAAAATAGGGGACTTTTAGGGGACCATAAAAATTGGTTAAATAAAGATAAAAATATAATTTATTTATACAGGGTTGCCACAAAAATTTAACTTCATTTTACCCTGATTTCCAAACACAACTTTCACTTTTTCCCTGACCCTAAAGAATATTCTGATTCACTCTAAAAATTATTAGATACTCAAAAAAATGTCCTACTAAATTTATTTACAAATTTCTTTAAAAGTAAAGTTATTCGAAAACATCAATAGTTTTATTTAAAATAAATATTTAATCATTTCTTTTTCATTGGAATTAAGATGTTCAAAAATTTCAAAAATTTAATTTTTACGAAAAAAATATTTAATTTTTTTTAAGGAATTTAATTAAAATTTTAATGAAATTTATTATATTAAAGAATTTTATAACAATTTTTGAAAATAATTGAAAACTTTTTGAAGAATTTTATGAAATTTTTCAAAAATAATTGAATTCCCGAAAAGAATTTAAATAATAATTTTTGAAAACAATTGAATTCATGAGAAGAATTTCCCTGTCTATTTATAAAAATAATTTAATTCTTGACGAGAATTTATAAAAAATTTTGAAAATACATTAATTTCTGCAAAGTATGTAATTACTTTTCAAAAGAATTGAATTCTTCTGATGAATTTTGATATTTATCAAATTAATTTTGGAAAAGAATTTTATTAAAATTCCTTAGAATAATTGATTTTAGGGGAAGAATTATGGAAATAATTGAATTTTCACATAGAATTTTATTAAAATTTTTAAAAATAATTTAATTTCTAAAAGGAATTATAATAAAATTTTTAAAAGTAATTGAATTTCTGAGATTTTTAGAATTTGTAAAAATAATTGAATTCTTAAGAATATTTTGATAAAAACTTTTTAAATAATTGAATTCCTTTCAAACTTTTATTATTTATGAAAATAATTGAATTTTTAAAACGAATTTTATTAAAACTTTTCAACATAATTGAATTTTTGTAAAACTTTAATTATTTATGACAGTAATTGAATTCTTACATCAAATTGTATCAAAATTTTTAAAAATAATTGAATTTCTAAGAAGAATTTTATTAAATTCTCTTAAAATAATTGAATTTCTAAGAAGATTTTTAAAAAAATTTTGAAAATAATTTAATTTCTGCAAAGTATTTAATTACTATTGAAAAGAATTGAATTCTTGTGATGAATTTTTGATATTTATCAAAATAATTGAATTTTGGAAAAGAATTTTATCAAAATTCCTTAGAATAATTGATTTTATGGGAAGAATTTATGCAATTTTATTGTTTATCAAGCTAATTAGAATTCTTCTGCAAAATAACTTGAAAAATTTTTGCAAAAATAATTGATTTTCTGCGACGAATTAAATGTTATTTATGAAAATATTTGAATTATTGCAACGAATTTTATTGAATAATTGAATGTTTCTTAAAATTGAATTCTTTCCTCAAGTTTTAATAAAAATTTTAATAATAATTGCATTTTTCAAGGAATTTATTTAAAATTTTATTAAAAGTATTTGAAATTCTGCGATGAAAATAATTGAATTCGTAAATGAAAATTTATTATTTATGAAAATAATTGAATTTTTTTGTAGAATTGTATCAATTGCGAGCGTAGAGCCGGTTATAGAATCCAGCTCGTCAATTGAATTGTTGACGAGATATTCGTGAAAATTTTATAAGAATAATTGAATTTCTTCGAAGAATTTCATTACTTTTGAAAATAATTGAATTCTTGGGATGAATATTGTAACTTATGAAAATAATTGAATTTTGTAAAGAATTTTATTAAAATTCCTAAAAATTATTGAATTTCTGTGAAGAACTTTGTTATTTATAAGGATAATTGCATTAAAACTTTTGTAATAATTAAATAATATTAAAAAATTCATTCTTGTCAGAAGTAGAAAAATTTTTGAAGGCTTTGTATTAGAATTAGTGGCAGTTTCATAGTTTACGAAGCTAAATTTGGTGTGAATTAATCATTAAAAGATAAAAGAAAAAAATAGAGGGAATTTAGGGAAAATTTTCAAAATAGGGTACGTTTAGGGGCCAAAATTAAAAAAAGGGGACTTTTAGGGAAATAGCGGACAGACTGTGAAGCCTGATAACAATTTTCCAGCATTTCGATTAAAATTCCCTGCCTTTTCCAGGTTTTTTTAAGGTTTACAAAATTTCCTGACATTTCCAGGTTTCCAGGTTGCGCGGGAACCCTGATTTTTACAAGAAAATATAAGTGTATATGGAAAATGAGTAAAATTTATGAATTTTAATAATTTATAAAATTTACAATTATAGCCATCCCTGAATTCAATTATTTTCTATAATTTTCATCTAAACTTGATCTATAAATCAATTATTTTAAATAATTTTCCTAAAGTTTTTTTAAGTTATTAAGGCATTTGTAGTGTCTAGTTGTTTCATATCTGGGACAAGAGGCCATTTAACCAAAAGAAAGAAAAGTTATTAAGGCATAATATTTGCAAAAAATTATGAGAGATAAATTCTTACAAATAATTTTTTAAAAATATTGTTAAAAAATGTTTAAAAGATAATATAGTAGTTTTTTTCAATTAGATACAATATAATTAAAATTTGGTAAAATCTTTTAAAAATCATTAAATTTTTGAAAAATAGCCTAAATAAAAATAATCAAATTTTTGAAGAACTGTAATTACAAATAGGACCATAATTTCTCCGAAATTTTAATAAATCTAAAACAGTGAATTTTTATTATGAACATTATATGAGAATAAATAGCTTAACATTTCTAGTTTCCATTCTTGTATAATATATTATGGACATTTAATGGGATTAATAGAAAAAAATTGTTTAAAATATGTATTTTTGAAAAGTTTGACTTCGTACTATTTGTCAAGTTTTTCAAAAATTTGCAAATTTAAACCATTTTTTCCTATTAATTCCATTAAATGTCCATAATATATTATAAGAGAATGGAAATTAGAAAAGTTAAGCTTTATTTTCATATAATTTTGATAAAAATCGTCGCGGGGGTGTCTTGAGATATTAAGAGTTTAACCTTTCAAACGAGAATTTCTCTATTAAATTAAGAGATATTAATAAAAATAAAAACAGCAATAGAAAGTTCATGAAATTCTCTTACGAATTAGTGTATAATATGTTAAAATAATTAAATTTTTATATAATAAAATTAATTAGACAATCACTCTCCTTGCGATTGTTTTTTGTTTGTGAAACGGTTTAAAATTAAATTCCTCATTAATTAAAAAGAAAATTATTTTTTAAACTTACAATTCACTTATGTTATTATAAATTGTCCGTAATGGAGTTGCCTGTGTCTCGGCACATTCAATCAATTCATTTTCCAAAGAATCTTCTTTAACACTTCTATCGGATGCTAAGTGTCTATGGGGTTTCGTTTCTTCGAAATAGCCATTTAGAAATTTCAATCCACGCCCCTTACAACGATCCCTGTATTGTTCACACCGATAATACCTAAATGATATATTTAAATTAAAAAATTAAGTTCAAACTATATCATTTTTGTGTTCACATATATAGGGTAGTTGCACCAGTGAAAGAATTGACACTAGTAAAAGAACAAATTGATCATTTATCACAATATTTTACAAATTATAACTTTTAGCACTATAAAAAAAATATTTTTTAATTCCTTATTTTTTCAAAATATAGTTTTTGATAAAAAATCAGATATGAATAAGCTTTTGCTCTTTTCAAATTCCCTGACTTTTCCATGTTAAAAAACAGAATTTTCTCAGGTTTTTAATACGAAAATTATTCAAAAATATCAATAACTTCATTTTTAAAAAAATATTTAATAATTATTATTTTTTCATACAGAAATTAAAATTTTCAAATTCTTTTCTATATAATTTAATTTTATGAAATTTCGATTATTCTGACAGTCCTCAATTAAATGTATTAGAAATTAAAAACTTTAAATAATTAAAATAAAAACCGTTTAACTTTTTGAAAAAAATTAATTCAACAAAATTCTTAATTAAAAGAATGAAAAAAATCAAATTAGAATACTTTTGAAAATAATTGAATTCCTAATACGAATTTTATTAAAATTTCTTATTAAATAATAATTGAATTCTTTTGTGAAATTTTATTGAAATAGTAGACATTAAAAATAATTGAATTTTGACAAATTTTATTGTTATAAAGAATTTCATTATTTATAAAAATATTTCAATTTTTTGAACTCTTTAGAAATTTTGCTATTCATTGCATATGTTTAAAATAAAATTCATGAATGTCAGTTAAAAGTAAAAATATAAAAAGTGTACATTTCCTTAAATGTTCTTTTACTATGGTGCCACTATACACTAAATAAATTATTTTCTTCAATACACAAAAATAATTTCGAAAAAATCAATGAAAGGTTAATATTGTTAACAAATATTCTTAAAATTTTTGGAAATTATTTCAAATAAAATATTTACCATACTGATTTTTGAAATTTTTCCAGCACATAATGGAAACCATTGTGAGAATGTTTCTTGTGAGATGGATCAGCGGTGCTGCAAAAATAAAAATTATGGGTTTATTGTAGGTATATTTTAGATTAAAAAAGTTTTCAATATAATGCATAACACTTAAAGGGCAGACTTCGGACTCGATAATTAATTTTAAATTTGAATTCCTGAGAAATATTTATTACTCATAAATAAATCAACAGTTCTAATCCGAGTCGGTCAATGATTGACGTATGCTGACGTTCTAGGTAAGCTTCGCAAAGAGGTTAACCCGGAGGACAGTCATACGAGAATAGTAGCAGCAAAAGCTACAAACAAGGGGGACCTTCTGATTAAGTTCAGAGGAGACTCCGACAAGGACGCTTTCACCGCCGAGGTCACCAAAGCGGTTGGAAGCATGGGTAAGGTGCAGTCATTGGATCGAAGAGTTACACTCGAGATCCGTGATTTGGATTGCCTTACCCAAGAAGCTGAGGTGCAACAAGTGTTGTCTAAAGCAATGGGTAAGCCAGGAAACAGGAGAGTGACGGTCTTAGGACCCAACCGCCGAGGGATGAAGCTCGCGGTTGTAGTCACCAATCTGGAAGAGGCGAACAGGCTGGAGAAATTGGGACACGTAAAAATTGGTTTTATGTGTTGCCCAATCAAAAGAAGAGTAATGGTCGTCCGGTGTCATCGATGCCTGGGATACGGCCATATTGTAGCCAAATGCCAGAAGGAGGACAGATCGGTTGCGTGCTTTAAGTGCGGTGAGGCCGGTCACAGGTTCTCCAACTGCAAAGAGAACGCAAGCTGCTTTTTGTGCACTGAAAAGTTTGGCAATAAGGTGTCAACCACCCATATTGCAGGCAGCGGAGGATGCGGAGTCTTCAGGTCGGCCCTTGAGGAGGCGAAGAAGACTCTTGCAAGGACTAAAAGTAAATGAGAAGTGTTAAAAGGAGCGAATAGTTTTTAATTGTTTATTTTATTTACTTTGATTATTTTTTGTAGTTGTTATACTGTCCTTTTTACATTTTATTTTTAATAGATTAATTTTTGTTTTTATGTCCGTTTACAATTTTATCTTTTAACCTTTTAATCTTTTTAATACTTTTTAACATTTGTTCCTTTATTCTTTGACATTGGAATGGTTTTTAATTTTAACTATTGACGCAGAAGAACCGCAGAGAGAGAACAAAGTCGCATGAGCGACAGAGTCGGAGCGCCACCCTCGAAGGCTAAAGTCTTACGACAGTTCCGAGGGAGGGTAAAGGGCTCCAGAAGAAGGGTTACGGGTTTTAGTGGGTCGGGCTGGTAGTAGGTCGCCAGTTTATTAAATTTACTATAATATATATATTTATTTTTCTTTTTTAGGGTTCCGTACACCTACGGTGTATCGGCGGAACCCTATTGGTGAGACTCTGTTGTCCGTAGCCAAATCGTGCCCCCCCCCCCTAGCGGCTAAACTATTTGACCTAAAGAGCTCAAATTTGGTCCAGATATGTATTTTATTTCGTAGATTACAGGAAAAATATAGCGAATGTGATTGGACGTGATGGGCATAGCGTTGTCAAGGAAATATCAAGATTTTTGGCCAAAAATGTATAAAAAGTGACCATTCCCCCCCCTTAACTTCTAAACTATTCGACATGGAGAGCTGAAATTTTGCATGCTGGTGTATTTTTACTCGAATATTACAGGAAAAATATAGAGAACTTGATATGTAATGATGGCCATAGCGTTGTCAAGGAAGAACTAAAAAATTAAAAAAAAAATTTGTTTTCCCTAACTTTTACATTATTTGACCTAATGAGCTGGAAATTGGTATCCTGGTGTATTATTTTACAGTCTGACGACAAAAAATTTATTTAAGAAACTTTTTTAAAAAAAATTTTTTTTTAATTTTTTTTAGTTTAAACACGTGGCATTAAATATTTTAAGGAAGAGTGAAATTTTAAGAGAATAAATGAGAGATTATTTTCTGACTTTAATTTCTTAACTAAAAATAAAAAAAAATTAGACAAGTGCGAGTTGTACTCGCACTGCAATGGCGGGTTCCGTACACAAATATTAAAACAATACTTGCAACATTTATCGGTAATTAGTAGAATTAAAATAAACAATTAAAAAAATATATTAAAATCATTTGATGAGAAGAAATAACTAAAAAAATTAAAGTATTGTATACCTAATATTGTAAACAATAATAAGCAGAGGAACAAAATTTTCAAAATTATAGTTCCTCTGCTTATTATTGTTTACAATATTAGATATATACACTACTTTAATTTTTATAGTTATTTCTTCTTATCAAATGATTTGAATATATTTTTTTAATTGTTTATTTTAATTCTTCTAATTACCGATAAATGTTGCAAGTATTGTTTTAATATTTGTGTACGGAACCCACCATTGCAGTGCGAGTACAACTCGCACTTGTCCAATTTTTTATTTTATATTTCCTTTTGTTTTATCATACCAACCCCACATAACCTTGGAGTGCGGAATCCAAGGTATCTGTAGGCAGATTTCCCAAAAGTCCCTAAGCAAAAAAAAAAAGTCTAAAGTGTGACACTAAGAAGGTTTTTACGTTAAGGTGATTATGAAATAGGTCTTTAAAGGTGTAGCTCCACGTTGAGGAGAAAAAATAAAACGAAACAGAAATTCATGACCCAGAGAACAAGGTTTTGTGTGGCGTTGGTTTTAACGTAGGTTGCTGACTTCTTAGCGTTTAAAAAACCAACGAATGATCTTACAATTGTATTGAAATATTATCTTTAGAGAATAGTTAGTTACTAAAGTCACTGAATAAATTCCTCATTTTCTGTCCACGGCCCAACGATGCCAGTTGCAATTTTGTAAACTTATTGTTGATCCAACAACATTAAGAATAGACAATAAGTTTCAAAATACAACCAAGTGATTTGAAATCGAGTGGAAAATTTACACAATGTGACTTAACCCATTTATGCCCATGGGCACAGGAACGAAGATATCAATAAAGTAACTACTGGGATCCTGGCATGGGGTCTAATAATAGACGTTAAAAATTTTGTTTAAAAAAATTTGTTTAAACAATTTGTTTAAACAAATAAGGAAAAATTCTTTTTTTATAAAAAACTAATAGTACCATTCGATTCTTTGCGAAAAACTACTACGAGAACATATATTTCATAACACAGGCACACAAAAAAAAAAGTTGTCTGTTGATTGAACCAGACCTACATGTCTTATAGTATTTTGGCCCCCTGAATACGAATAAGAAGTCAGAATTGCTCCATCACCCTCTGTTTTTTTAAATCGAAAAAACTACCCTTAAGTCTAAAATTCAAGAACTAAATTTAAAAAAATGAAATAACCGCGGTTTTCTTCTGAGTAGAAGAATATATTTATGCGTATTCTTCTTTCAACAACTTAGAAATAATGTCAAAATTGCTCCATCAACCCCTGTTTTTTTAAATCGAAGAAACTACCCTTAAATCAAAAATTCAAGAACTAAATTAAAAAGAATGAAATAACAGCGGTTTTCTTCTGAGTAGAAGAATATATTTATGCGTATTCTTCTTTCAACAACTTAGAAATAATGTCAAAATTGCTCCATCACCCCCTGTTTTTTTAAATCGGAGAAACTACCCTTAAATAAAAAATTCAAGAACTAAATTAAAAAAAATGAAATAACCGCGGTTTTCTTCTGAGTAGAAGAATATATTTATGCGTATTCTTCTTTCAACAACATAGAAATAATGTAAAAATTGCTCCATCACCCTCTGTTTTTTTTAAATCGAAAAAACTACCCTTAAGTCTAAAATTCAAGAACTAAATTTAAAAAAATGAAATAACCGCGGTTTTCTTCTGAGTAGAAGAATATATTTATGCGTATTCTTCTTTCAACAACTTAGAAATAACGTCAAAATTGCTCCATCACCCCCTGTTTTTTTAAATCGGAGAAACTACCCTTAAATCAAAAATTCAAGAACTAAATTAAAAAAAATGAAATAACCGCGGTTTTCTTCTGAGTAGAAGAATATATTTATGCGTATTCTTCTTTCAACAACTTAGAAATAATGTCAAAATTGCTCCATCACCCCCTGTTTTTTTAAATCGGAGAAACTACCCTTAAATAAAAAATTCAAGAACTAAATTAAAAGAAATGAAATAACCGCGGTTTTCTTCTGAGTAGAAGAATATATTTATGCGTATTCTTCTTTCAACAACTTAGAAATAATGTCAAAATTGCTCCATCACCCCCTGTTTTTTTAAATCGGAGAAACTACCGATAAATAAAAAATTCAAAAACTAAATTAAAAAAAATGAAATAACCGCGGTTTTCTTCTGAGTAGAAGAATATATTTATGCGTATTCTTCTTTCAACAACATAGAAATAATGTCAAAATTGCTCCATCACCCTCTGTTTTTTTTAAATCGAAAAAACTACCCTTAAGTCTAAAATTCAAGAACTAAATTTAAAAAAATGAAATAACCGCGGTTTTCTTCTGAGTAGAAGAATATATTTATGCGTATTCTTCTTTCAACAACTTAGAAATAACGTCAAAATTGCTCCATCACCCCCTGTTTTTTTAAATCGGAGAAACTACCCTTAAATCAAAAATTCAAGAACTAAATTAAAAAAAATGAAATAACCGCGGTTTTCTTCTGAGTAGAAGAATATATTTATGCGTATTCTTCTTTCAACAACTTAGAAATAATGTCAAAATTGCTCCATCACCCCCTGTTTTTTTAAATCGGAGAAACTACCCTTAAATAAAAAATTCAAGAACTAAATTAAAAGAAATGAAATAACCGCGGTTTTCTTCTGAGTAGAAGAATATATTTATGCGTATTCTTCTTTCAACAACTTAGAAATAATGTCAAAATTGCTCCATCACCCCCTGTTTTTTTAAATCGGAGAAACTACCGATAAATAAAAAATTCAAAAACTAAATTAAAAAAAATGAAATAACCGCGGTTTTCTTCTGAGTAGAAGAATATATTTATGCGTATTCTTCTTTCAACAACATAGAAATAATGTCAAAATTGCTCCATCACCCTCTGTTTTTTTTAAATCGAAAAAACTACCCTTAAGTCTAAAATTCAAGAACTAAATTTAAAAAAATGAAATAACCGCGGTTTTCTTCTGAGTAGAAGAATATATTTATGCGTATTCTTCTTTCAACAACTTAGAAATAACGTCAAAATTGCTCCATCACCCCCTGTTTTTTTAAATCGGAGAAACTACCCTTAAATCAAAAATTCAAGAACTAAATTAAAAAAAATGAAATAACCGCGGTTTTCTTCTGAGTAGAAGAATATATTTATGCGTATTCTTCTTTCAACAACTTAGAAATAATGTCAAAATTGCTCCATCACCCCCTGTTTTTTTAAATCGGAGAAACTACCCTTAAATAAAAAATTCAAGAACTAAATTAAAAGAAATGAAATAACCGCGGTTTTCTTCTGAGTAGAAGAATATATTTATGCGTATTCTTCTTTCAACAACTTAGAAATAATGTCAAAATTGCTCCATCACCCCCTGTTTTTTTAAATCGGAGAAACTACCGATAAATAAAAAATTCAAAAACTAAATTAAAAAAAATGAAATAACCGCGGTTTTCTTCTGAGTAGAAGAATATATTTATGCGTATTCTTCTTTCAACAACATAGAAATAATGTCAAAATTGCTCCATCACCCTCTGTTTTTTTTAAATCGAAAAAACTACCCTTAAGTCTAAAATTCAAGAACTAAATTTAAAAAAATGAAATAACCGCGGTTTTCTTCTGAGTAGAAGAATATATTTATGCGTATTCTTCTTTCAACAACTTAGAAATAACGTCAAAATTGCTCCATCACCCCCTGTTTTTTTAAATCGGAGAAACTACCCTTAAATCAAAAATTCAAGAACTAAATTAAAAAAAATGAAATAACCGCGGTTTTCTTCTGAGTAGAAGAATATATTTATGCGTATTCTTCTTTCAACAACTTAGAAATAATGTCAAAATTGCTCCATCACCCCCTGTTTTTTTAAATAGGAGAAACTACCCTTAAATCTAAAATTCAAGAACTAAATTTTAAAAAAATGAAATAACATTATTTCTGAGTTGTTGAAAGAAGAAAACGCATAAATATATTCTTCTACTCAGAACTTAACCGCGGTTATTTCCTTTTTTTTAAATTTAGTTCTTGAATTTTAGATTTAAGGGTAGTTTCTTCGATTTAAAAAAAACAGGGGGTGATAGAGCAATTTTGACATTATTTCTAAGTTGTTGAAAGAAGAATACGCATAAATATATTTTTCTACTCCGAAGGAAACCGCGGTTATTTCATTTTTTTTAATTTAGTTTTTGAATTTTTGATTTAAGGGTAGTTTCTTCGATTTAAAAAAAACAGGGGGTGATGGAGCAATTTTGACATTATTTCTGAGTTGTTGAAAGAAGAAAACGCATAAATATATTTTTCTACTCCGAAGGAAACCGCGGTTATTTCATTTTTTGTAATTTAGTTCTTGAATTTTAGACTTAAGGGTAGTTATCTCGATTTAAAAAAAAACAGAGGGTGATGGAGCAATTCTGACTTCATATTCGTATTCAGGGGACCAAAATACTATAAGACATGTAGGTCTGGTTCAATGAACAGACACCTTTTTTTTTGTGTGCCTGTGTAATTTTTTAAAGAAGACCTATTGTTACAAAAATGTTACAAACAATTAGCCTGCACATATACTCGTTCCAGCCCAAAAATGGGCACAGAATCACAGATATAAAAAAGTAACAATTAAGATCCTGGCATGGTTTTTTATAAAAATTAATTTTTCTTAATTTGTTTATAACAAATTTTAATTTCTTAAATTTATTTATAACAAAAAAAAATTTTTGAACAAAATTTTTAACGTCAAAAATTATTATTAGACCCCATGCCAGGATCCCAATAGTTACTTTTCTGATATTTGCGTTTCTGTGCTTATGGGCTGGAACGAGTATATATGCAGGTTAATTGTTTATGACAAATTTTTATAATAATAGGTCTTTTTGAAAAAATTATGTAATATATGTTCTCGTAGTAGCTTTTCGCGTATAAAAAAATGGTGCTATAAGTTTTTTATAAAAATTAATTTTTCTTAATTTGTTTATAACAAATTGAAAAAAAAATTTTTAACGTTAAAAATTATTATTAGACCCCATGCCAGGATACCAATAGTCACTTTTTCGATATTAGCGTTCTTGTGCATATGGGCATTAATGGGCTTAACCCTGATAAATCGGGAAATGTCAGGAAAATTAAAAAATATTCTTGAAATGTCAGGTAAAAATTTTTCACATTAGTTGTAGACACTCTGTTAAAACAATATATTTATATTAAGGTTGCAACAGGTCACGGAAATCAGGGAATTCAGGAAAAAGTCAGGGATTTTTATTAAAAGTACTGTAAAAAATTAAATTTTTAGAATTCATAAGAAAATTCTAAATTTCTGGTGTCTTTTTTGTTTGCCTCATAAATTATGAACCTATCACTAATTCTAATACAAAACCTTAAAATTTTTGTTTCTATTTCTGACAAAAATGAATTTTATAATATTATTTAATTATTAGAAACGTTTTTACGCAACTACTGTTACGTCCGTAACTTATTAATATTCTTGATTCAACTATGTAGTTTCTTAATTATATTCTTTATTTACCTATGTATATTCTTATTAATATTCTTGAATTACTTACGTATATTCTTATTAATATTCCTGATATACTTATATAATTCTTATAATATTTACATGTGTATGTGTATGTGTATGTGTATGTGTATGTGTATGTGTATGTGTATGTGTATGTATGTGTATGTCATATATCATTGCATTATATTCAGTACATTTTCTATTAATATGGTATATCTTATTATATTTATGTAATTACAACAAATTTATAAGTTATAACAAATCCAAAAAAGAGAAGTTATATTTCAAATAATGTAAAAGGAATAACGATTACGCATCAATTTGACAACCTGCTGCAAACTAGACCACACATAAGGAAAGAAGAATGCACTCCGAAAGAGAGAGAAACGACACATACCAGAATCAAGTCCGGTGAGACCTATCCAAATACATGGCGAATGAAGAAAACCCTATTGATATTAGTCCGGTGTGGTATCGCTGCACCTACCTGTACGTGTAGCTTTTCGGCACGTGTAATATTCGTGAACCACCTTGCATTAGAAATTTGATATAAAAAGGGGTAGCATCTTCGATAGAGCAGAGAGTATTTTTCTGAACATCAACCATAACACTTCGAAGTCAACTTAAGTGCAATCCCAGTATACAGTTTAGAAGTTAACTAAACTACATCCCCAAGTATATTTATGAGACCAAGTTCTGTACAACAATTAATAAATTCACTTGTTTAACTACGAGCAATAAGTGATAACCCAAGAAGAACTAAATTGTTTTCACGTTTCAAAATCAAATATTGAAACAGTATTTCTAATTTCTAAACATCGAGATTTGCTTTGGAGGCGACAGTCTGGAAGAAGAGAAAAATCCCCAAGAATACAATACACTAAATCCCATTAGTGTAAACAACAAGGCTAATATACAACCATTAAGGACACCAACCACAGGCTCCTTTGTGTCTACTTCTCATAACCACTTCAGATCGGAAATCGAGATAACAATCACCAGTTTTCAACACCTGCAATAATCGTTATTCCAAAAGTAAGATTTTTATACTCATTGTATTTTTGTACTATTGTCAATACTTTTCTTTCTTGGTTGGTTTTAAATAAATATTCTCTCACAACATTTAGTAGGCTCATTGACTTATCCTCATCCCAAATTAGATTCAATTTCTGAAACTAATTTAAAACGAGGAATGTTAGGTATATTTAAAAAGGTTTCAGTTTTGACGTAACACTACCTTCATAAATAACAAAATTCTTCATATTCATTCATTTATTTTTAGGAATTTTAATAAAATTGTTTGCAAAATTTTAATTATTTTTGAAAATTTTTCTCAATTCAACAATTTTTAATATTTACTTTTTTCATAAAATTTAAACACAGATTTATGTATAGAAAAAATTTTTTGATACAATTCTACGAAAAGATTTAATTATTTTCATAAATAATAGCATTTAATTTACTGATTCAATTATTTTTATCGCAGAATTTCAAATATTTTTAATACAATTTGAAATAAATTCCTTGAAAGAATCAATTATTCTTAAAAATTGTTTTAAAACTTAAGAAAAGAAGTCAATTTTAAGAAACATCCAATTGTTTAATAAAATAATAAAATTCGTTGCAATAATTCAGACATTTTCATACATAACATTTAATTCGTATCGGAAAATCAATTATTTTCAAATTTTTTTAAGTAATTATATTCTGCAAAAAATTAATTGGTTTGATAATTAACAAACATTTTCCCTTTTCTTATTTATAAAAATTATCGCCAAGAATTGAATTATCTTTATAAATTGTAATAAATTTCTTTACTCTAAATATTAAACAAAATAAAATATTAAATAACAAAAAAATACAAATGAATTCAATCAAGAAAAGTTAGATTTACGACGACAAAGATCCACTGAATGAAAATGATGGAATCTATCAATTTAAAATCAATAAAATGGAAAACGAAAACAAATAATACTTTACACAAATTTAAATGATAATAAAAGATATTTAATTTATATTTAGTCACAATGATAATGACTCGAGTCACTAGAAAAATTGTTTTACAAATTTAGATTTTCTGCCTGCGTTACATTCACACATTTGCACGATCACTCACAAAGTCAATTATAAATAAAATAGAAATATTTTAGGACATAAAATCAAAATACATAACAACTATGAAAAAAAAGAATTCAATAGAAAGATAGGCACAATAAATAAATACATTTATATGTGGGTCATTCCATGTAAAAAGGAAAATGGATTTGTCCACTCGTGGTTTAAAGCAATCGCAAATTGATAGTACTTAAAATTTAGAATTTTTTATTTAGAATCAAATTCCGAGTGGCTGATTTTGAAATTTTTAAAATGGCGACCGCCGCAGGCTGAAATGTGACGTAAAAAAAGCTTTTTTTTTCTTTAAACTGTAAAAACTTTTATATTTTGAGACTAAGATTATTCAAAACAATTACTTTTCATCTTTGTGAGCTCACAGAGTACAATAAAAAGTCCAAAATTAAATAAATTTAACTGGATTTTTTTTATAAATCGATGAAATCAACTGAATATTATTACTCAAGGGTTTTTAGGGTCGCTAGAAAATGAATTAAAAATCAGAATTCAAAATTCAAATATTGGACAGTACATTTTGTACTTAACTTTATGTTTCGTGAGTGACATTAGTCTGCCAACTGTTTTTGTGTATTTGATAACTTTATGAAGTTGACGGCGAAAAATTTCTGCTTGTCTGACACCCAGTTTTTGGTTTAAGGGGTTACACCACCCTGAACGCCTGAAAATTGGAAGGTATTTCAAAAATAAATTTTGACAAAACTATTAAAAATACAATTTTTTACTAATTATAGTATAAAAATACATATATTTAACTGTAAAAAAAATTTTGAAAAATGAAAAAATATTAAAAAATGGCGAAGATATGGCGTTTTTTCGAAACTACATTTTTCGGAACGGTGTACATGATTTGTCAAAAACTACTCATCCGATTCTCTTTAAATTTTGTACACAACTGCTCAATAACATTCTCTATGACATGACGTAGCCGTTTTTAAAGAAAAAATTTTTTGAGCAAATGGGAGCACTTAAAAAAAAAGTCTAAAATTTTTGGTACAAAAAATTTTCTTTAAAAATGTATAACTTTTTTTTAAAAAATCATATCAAAAAAATCCTACGTCATGTTATAGAGAATGTTATTGAGCAGTTGTGTACAAAATTTAAAGAGAATCGGATGAGTAGTTTTTGACAAATCATGTACACCGTTCCGAAAAATGTAGTTTCGAAAAAACGCCATATCTTCGCCATTTTTTAATATTTTTTCATTTTTCAAAATTTTTTTTACAGTTAAATATATGTATTTTTATACTATAATTAGTACAAAATTGCATTTTCAATAGTTTTGTCAAAATTTATTTTTGAAATACCTTCCAATTTTCAGGCGTTCAGGGTGGTGTAACCCCTTAAGGTAATTTCAGTAGTTTTAAAAAACTCCTTTTTAATTATTAAAATTAAATAAATCATTATGAAACCTATTATCCTTCAAAATAGATGTACTGAGCTATATAAGATAAGATAACAATATTCTTCACGGAAAAAAGTGTACGGTTGGCACATTCAGATATATGGATATCACATCCATATTATATTGAAAAATACGGGATATCCATAGTTATGGCTGCTGCATCCATATTCCAGGGCTGGCTATATATTGTTGGGGCAGCAAAAGATCTATGGTTGGGTGATCCATAGATATGGAAAAAAATCCGAATAGACATACATATGGATGCGTCAACCATTCAAATGCAAGACACTTCTATAATTAAATGGATAATACAATCATTTTTAATTGATATTCTCTCTATTATTTTTTCGGTAAAAATACAAGTTGCTTGTAAGAATTAACAAGTTATTAAAACAAAAAAATTCAATTACTTGAATTTCACACAACTGAAGACAGCACTTTATAAACATCACAATTAATTTACACAGCTTATATTAAATCACCGCAAACTTATTTACGAAACAAATTTAACGCTTGGGTGACGAAAACTCTAGACCTAACGCATAACAATCACAAACCCTAACCATTACACCACGAACGCAACTATAGAAGTAGGACAATATTTACAATACATTGTAGCACAAATATTTTTTAGGTTTATTTATAAAAATAAGTATAATTTAAATATTATATAATTTATAACTAAACAATATGAAGATATTTGTTTTTGTATATTATTGAATGAATATTATAATGATGCCCTACTAAAAAAATAATGAGGAATCATGACAAAACATCAGACATCCTAATCTTTTAACATCTTCAAATTAATATTTGTAAAATAAATTTTAGATATTTGGAATTATGAAATATCATAGATTCTTATATTTTATGACATAATCAATTTTTACGTTGATAGGAATGTGAGCACAATTTGTAATGCGACTATACACTGTGAATCGGGCTTAGTGTTTACAAAATACGGAGATTTGACTTTTATGTTGTACTGCGCAAGATACGAAAAGTTTATAATATGCGAAGAAATATTCATTTTTTAAAAGATATAATACAATAGAATATTAATTAAAACAATTTAAGGTACCTATAACATCATGGTAAATTATGGACAATCCTTACGTATCAGTTCTGAAATTAATGGCATTTCCATTTTTTACAATGTGGTACATTTAAAGAATATTTCTCTTTCTTATATAGTTCGCACTGTCCAGAATTTTTATTTTATTAGAATTAAAATCAAAACTATGATTAAAATTATGTGCATGTTTGTATAAGGCGGTCTTTGTATGGATTTCCTATAGAAAACTTTATTGAGTTCACTAAGTAATAAATATGTTTATTTTGTATTTACAGTAAGATTTTAGAAACAAGAACCAAAATTCACAAACGGCGGGTTTATAAGGAACACAATTCTTTCTTCAGAATTGTTAAAATGTGTTGTCAAAACGTAAGTTTTTCGTAATTTCTTTTGTTTTTTATCACTTAATTTGGTTTTTAGTGTTCAAAGACGATAGTTCGAAATTGTAAAAGAGTGTTGGGACCGACAAGTCGCAAAAAACGACCAGTGATTCCATCATCGACCTCAACTGATAATAACAGCAACGTTTCGCTCTTTTAGTTTGGTTTTTAAGTTTGTTTTAAATTTTGTGTGTAAGCAATAAAAAATAACTTCTTTAACTTTAAATACGTTTTCCAATGGTTTTTACCGCCTTGTTACACCCTCGCTTGTTCCCAATAGCCCCATTTTGTAATTTCGAAAATATTCGAAAAGTATTTAACTATATTATATACTATATTGTAGTTAAATATTTCTGTTTATAAGCAAAACATATTTGTAAGTATATAATTATTAAGAAACATTAAATTATTTTTATTAGAAACCCTGTCTATGACATTTAAATAACCTTAAAATTAAAATTTACTGTTTTTTAAAAAAATAAGTTTGATAACGTAGAAAATTTGTATGATTTGAAAAATACCAAAAGTCTTGTCAGATCGTGACCGAGCATGACAAGAGGTAAGGAGCGGTCAAAAAAGTTTAAAATTAGCGTGAAGTCATATGTGAACGTTCACTTTGCACTAATTTTCACTATGGAGTCATTCACAAATTACGTCACACGCTTAGGGGTGAGGGGGAGTAACAGGTTTGTGATGTGATGCGATAGGGAAGGGACTCAGAGATAATGCGACGTCACACAATAACTGTATTAAAATTATGAAGAATTTATTAAAAATAAAAATGTTTATCTAACAGGGTTGTCACAAACTTCAGTTTATCCATTTCCCTGACAATGTACTGACATTAAAACTACTGTCCTTGACAAAATTCTTTTCATAGGAAAATATGAATGTTTAAAGAAAATTAGTAAAATTTTTGAATTTTAATAATTTCTAAAAATTACAATTATAACTTTTGCACATTACTGTCCTTTATTATATTTTAAACTTTCTTACAAAATTTTAACTTAATTTATTAAATATTTAAAGAGAAAAGTAGTCGAAAAACTTACTTACTATTTTTGAATGCATTTGAATTTTCGGAAATATATAATTGAAAGTATTGAATTTTTAAAAATTAAAAACTAATTTATACATTTTTTATTGCTTTATATTTTTAAATTTACTTACATGTGAAGATTTTTCATTAACAATATAAAAATCGAAATATGCTGCACTTTTTTACTAAAAATTGTAGTATTTTCTTTCAATGTTTGGAAGAAAAGTCGAAAATGTCCCAATTTTTGCAAATAAGTCGAAAAAAGTATTAATTTTCTTTATTTCCTTAACTTTACTGACAAAATTTTTTTTCCCTTGACATTTCCCTGACTTTACTGGACATGTGACCTCCCTGACTAATATGTGATTACCTAAGTTTCTATGGTTATTTTGCTTTAATAAATAATGAAAATGTTTATAAAATTGTTTAAATTGAATTTAATATTATACATTTACCAAATGTAGAGGAGGATAAGACAAGGATAGTTAGGTTAATTTTCGTATTTAGCGGCCAAACGTATATATATATATATATATATATATATATATATATATATATATCTGCAAAGTAAGATTTCTCACATTATTTCATTTAATCTAATAAGAACACACATTTTTTGTTTATATATCTGACCATTAAATTTCACCCAATTTAATACAAGACATGGTTCGCCACCAAAAAAGTCGGGAAGAGTGTTTTTTAAAAGTTCGTAGTTGTCACAGAAAGAGATATCGTCAATGCACTCAAACGGCCCTTCGACATTTTTAGAAACGAGCGGTTCATTTTCTATAAAACTATAACATAAAAAAGTTGTTCTTTCACACAAAGCGTGTGAATAATATTTCAATATTTGCGACTACACGTAGCAGTAGCTTTTTTATATCGATGCTTTGATTCGTTGTGAGTGCTCATATTTATATTTGACCCTGATGTATCCAAATTTTTTTTTTAAATAAAAGCACCCACACATGTGCTTCAGGCGTTAAATTTTTATTTAAAAACAGTTGGATAAAATAACGGAACAATCTTTCTGAATGCGTCGACAATGTCAAGAATCTTTCGCAATGTAATTACAAATTTTTTTGTATTACAAATTTTTTTGAAGAATATTAAAAAAACATAAAACACGAATACTAAAAATTAATTTTAACACAGTGAGCAGTTTTACAAAATAAATATAATATTTTTTTATCCCACATGCACAAAAATGGCGCTTTTAGATAGCTGACGACAGGGTGTAAGTCACTCATTTGTTCGACCGTATGAAAATGTACCTGTGAAGGTTGCAATAAATTAATTTTTAAAAATATTTCATGTTTTATATAGTATATTGAACAGCAAACGTCTGGCAAAATTGCACACAATTTTCTACTCAAAAATAAACGTAAACAAGTCATACTTAAAAGTACCAAGCAAGTCAAATCACAAAATAAGGATTTCTGTTTTGATGAGTTCAGTCAAGCGATAGAAAAACTTTATATAAATTTATTATACATTAGAAGAAATATTTTGTTGAAGTATTCTTCCTTCTTTGTCAAAAGATTGACACCCAGATTTATTGATAGTCATGATACAAGCCGAGGTATAAGCTTAGGGGCCGTTCGTAAACCACAAAGACAATTTTTCACAAATTTTTAATCCCCCTCACATCCAATATGGATAAAAAATTTTTACAATTTTTTGCTTAATGCAATTGACCTTAATTTTGTAACTCGGTGGTTTTTAGGGTCGATGATTACGAATTTGATGTAAGTCTTTATAAGTTACGTAATATATGGACGATCCCATATTTGAATTTTCGAAAACTAACATCGTAATCGTAATCAGCGACCCTAAAAACCACAGAGTGACAAAATTAAGATCAATTGCATTATGTAAAAACTTTCTTAATCCGACATTTTGACTTATAAAAAACGAAAATCGAATTCGTAATCAGCGATCCCGAAAACCTCCGAGTGACAAAATTAAGGTCAATGGGGTTCCACACAGCCAAACTTGACCAGTAGAGTGCAGCACCACTATAAGATTTTATGGCGCAAAATTTTAAATGTGATTTGTTGCATAATATTAATTAAACAATATAAATGGTTTTTGTTCATGTAAATGAAGAATAAAATCATTAGATCAGAAATATTGGTTATTATAAAATACGGAAAACTATTTAAAGATGTTAAGAGATTCAAAATTGAAATGTGTTTACAATATTTTTAATGACAGGCAACATAACCTCAATTTTTTTATCTATACTTTTACGATACTGTGACTTGCAAAACTGTCTTTTTTCCTGCGACACAAATTCCTCGCTCAAGTAATTCAATTTTTAACTTTTCACAATTCCACAAAAAGTATTTATTTACTTCGTTTATTTGTTTGTAAAACAAATATGACTTTTCGCGAAATCAAAAATTAAGCGCTAGACAAATCTTGCTATGGTGCTGACATCTGAGATTAGCTTTACGTATAGCTTTTACGAAAAATTCCAAAGTTCACAGATTTTAAATTATTTTTGTTCGCCATTTTGGAGCCGCTATTTTTAATTTTTAAACTTTGACTAAAGATTTGATTTTAGAAACCTCAAAAGCCCCCGAAATAAGCATTTCCAGCCAAATTTATAAACTTTAAACATTTTTGGTCGGCATTTTAAAGCCGCTATTTTAAATTTTTTAATTCTGACCAAAGATTTGGACTCAGAGTAGATATACAGGGGGGCTTCTGGACCAATTGGTATTAGTGCGTGTCTGTGTGAGCACGTGTGGGCCTATGAGAAGGCCTTGAAGTGGGGTGAGAAGAGTGATTGTAGGTGGTGGTTTAGAGTGGGGCGGGGGTCAGATTTCGGGGTATGGGTCAAAATTTAGAGTATGGGGGGGTCAATGTTAAAAAAATGTGTGTGTATTTGGAAACACTTGTTTCTGTTGTTTGGGAGGGGGCAGAGTGTTGCAGTAATTTATGACCTATTTTAATGTGACATGTGTTTATTTTACGATGTCAACATTTTTTTTAAAGTTTAGACGTGATATTTGCCTTGATTGAAAGGAGAAGAGGGAGGGGGTTATGTTTGGTGAAAATTTCGGTTTGAAAATAATTCTGAGAAATATTTTCTGTTATGGGTAATAAATTTTTATAGCTTTTTTCATAAAACATTCAAATTATGATGTTAGTATAAGTAGAAAAAAATTCGTATAGTCACGTGTCCTTTGTGTGAAAAAGAAGCATATTTTAAAAGTCGTATAAAGACATGCAAAACTATTACCAAAATATCATTTATATTTGAGACACCAACTTAACTAGTTGAATTTGTATTAAAATAAAAAGATGGAATCAAATCGCTTTAAAACTTTTGTAACTTGTGCTAAAGAAGCTTATCGTCTTATTATATTGAGAGAAGAGGGCCCATGTCCAAGTGAATGTGAAAAATTAATTAAATTAAATAAAAGAAGTATTTATAAAGTTAAGAAATATTTGTGTGATAATAGAGAAAATTTGTCGGTAAATGAGAAACGAAGTGTCATTGCATCGTTAGCACTGTTGAAGGAATTTCAACAGAAATTTCACCATTTATATGGGACATTCCACGTCAACACGGACAGAGCTCTAAACAAAAATTGCTTTGATGGATTTAAACGTTCTAGGGCTTAAAAGATGATATATATATATATATATATATATATATATATATATATATATATATATATATATATTCATTAAAATTTTTAAAAATTCAATTATTTCCAAATTTTTTTCAATAAAAATTCTATATACATATATAAATTATTTTTTTCATTGATTTATTTATATTATTTTTTATTTAGAAAAAAATAATATAAATTATATGCATATATATAAAAAAATTAGATAAATAAAAAACTTACTTGATTTAACAATCTGCCATCAAATTCCTGCTTCCTCGGCGGCCAGAAAAGAATTCTCATTTTCCTCCCTGAGCAGTTGCTTATTATTACTCTTAAGGGTGTATTATCGGGCGCTGCATCGCTCCTCCTTTTGAAAGGTGGAATAATTTTCACTATTACTCCTGTTATGTCGCTAAAAAAAGAATATTTTTTTTATTAACTAATTAATTATTATATTTTAAATATTTAAAAAAAATTTTAATTAAAATATTTTCAATTATTAATATATTTTAATTTCTATATATACTTTTTAAAATAAATTTGTTTTTTTTTGTATTTAAAATATATTAATAATATAAAAATTTATATTGCTTATCTTTTTCATTTTAATGTAAAATTTTTAATGTATATGAACTTTATATATAAAAAACTTTTTTTTTATACATAAAAATATAATTTTTTTTAAACTAAAAAAGTGTGATACATTTTTTAATTTAAAAGAAATAATAATTGTTGAAATGGACTCCGCCGCTGGTTGTCCACTGCCGAACATCATCGATGTCTTCGATGTGCTGGGAGAAGTGGATTCATATCCACTGCCAGACATGATTGACATCATGGATATGTTCGGTAGACCCTGTCGTGGTGGCGGGGCTTTCAACTAAAGGACAACCAAACAGCAAGAAAAAATGAATTCAAAAAATTCTGAGAAGGTACCCCATGTGAGCAGGCCGGAAACGGGAAATCTCACCATCGGTCCCAGGACCGATGCTCAAGTGCGCGCGGATTGTGGGGGTGCACAATTTCTTGCAGTGCCACGTGTGATCGTGGAAAGGGTAGATCCACAGAACATCGTGGAAAATAAAAAAACGAGGAAAGGAAGCACGTCGAGCCTTCTGAGTGTGTCAAGCTGCAGTAGCGGAAAAACCGTTCATAGCGCTATCCACTCAGAAGTAGACGACGAGGCGATAGAAGAGACTCGCGAGATATGCTTGCGGCTCAGAAAGAAGGAGGCGACTTGTCTCGAAAAAATGGAGTTTGAGGTCGCAAAGATGATAAAATCTTGCGACATTCAGAAGACCGTCGATTTGGCATGCGTTCTGAGCGGTGCTGAATGCAACCGCAAGGACCGTAAGAAAGAGAGAGAGCGTTTCTATAGGCGTAATCTCAAAAGCGTCTTAAGAGATGCTCAGAAACGGAAGAGAGAGGGTGACAGTCCAGAAGAGACTCGAACCAAAACCGATAAGAGGAAAAAGGAGGAAGCTCCTCCAATGGAAACGGAAGTACCAGATCCAAAGATTCCTCAATTGGAAAGAATTGGGTCAAAAAGATCCACAGTTCTAATCCGAGTCGGTGAAGGATTGACGTATGCTGACGTTCTGGGTAAGCTTCGCAAAGAGGTCAACCCAGAGGACAGCCATACGAGAATAGTAGCAGCAAAAGCTACAAACAAGGGGGACCTTCTGATTAAGTTCAGAGGAGACTCCGATAAGGACGCTTTCACCGCTGAGGTCACCAAGGCGGTTGGAAGCATGGGTAAGGTGCAGTCATTGGATCGAAGAGTTACACTCGAGATCCGTGATTTGGATTGCCTTACCCAAGAAGCTGAGGTGCAACAAGTGTTGTCTGAAGCAATGGGTAAGCCAGTAAACAGGAGAGTGACGGTCTTAGGACCCAACCGCCGAGGGATGAAGCTCGCGGTTGTGGTCACCAACCTGGAAGAGGCGAACAGGCTGGAGAAATTGGGACACGTAAAAATTAGTTTTATGTGTTGCCCAATCAAAAGAAGAGTAATGGTCGTCCGGTGTCATCGATGCCTGGGATACGGCCATATTGGAGCCAAATGCCAGGAGGACAGATCGGCTGCGTGCTTTAAGTGCGGTGAGGCCGGTCACAGGTTCTCCAACTGTAAAAACAACTCAAGTTGCTTTTTGTGCAGGGAAAAGATTGGCAATAAGGTGTCAACCACCCATGTTGCAGGAAGTGGAGGATGCGGAGTCTTCAGGACGGCCCTTGAGGAGGCGAAGAAGACTCTCGCAAGGACTAAAAGTAAATAAGGAATATTAAAAAGAGCGAATAATTTTTAATTATTTATTTTATTTATTTAAATAGTTTTAAATTTTTAACTAACGACGCAGGATAACCGCAGAGAAAGGCAGAAAGTCGCATTGGCGACAGAGTTGGAGCGCCACCCTCGAAGGCTAAAGTCTTACGACAGTTCCGAGGGAGGGTAAAGGGCTCCAGAAGAAGGGTTACGGGTTTTAGTGGGTCGGGCTGGCAGTAGGTCGCCAGTTTATTAAATTTTCTATTTTATATATTTATTTTTTTTATATTTCCTTTTGTTTTATCACACCAACCCCACATAACCTTGAAGTGCGGAATCCAAGGTATCTGTAGGCAGATTTCCCAAAATTCCCTAAGCAAAAAAAAAAAAAAAAATTGTTGAAATGGAGAATAAGTTAATTATGTAACAGTTGCCAGACACGTAGCATGAACTTTAGTTATGGAATTTTATAAATAATATATATTATATTCATGTGTTTTTTTATTTTTTAATTTTAAAAATTGTTAATTTAATTTTAATATATATTATATTTATTTTTTCAATAAAACCAAAATAAATGTGATACATTAATTTGAAAATAATAATTGAAATGGAAAATAATTTAATTATCTAAAAGTTGTCAGACACATAGCATGAACTTAAGTTATGGAATTGTATATTATATTTATTTTTAATTGAAAAAATACTTACATTGTATTATCACCAACTTGAAAGTTGTCAATTTCTTCATTGGAAGTGAAGATATCTTCCGTGATTAATTCTTTATCACTCTGCGGTTTAGCGGCCTTCCTCTACGATATCTCAACAGAAAATGAAAAAACCAAACTAATCACTCTTGCACGCCCGATCAACTTCAAAAATGTTAATTCAACGCCCCTACCGGTAACGTATTAGTACTTAAATTTGTTTTAGGGAGCATTCAGACCTTTGCATCCTTTTTGGCTGCGTAGGCAACAACAACAAGATAGCTGGAGGGAAAACAAACAGACGATTCAATAAATTAATATATTATTTATTGGTTGGACGGAAAAAAATATTTTGCATAATTTTTTATCACAATTAGATAAGAATATTATTGTCATATTTTCGAACTCGAAATTATTACCACAATTTAGACAAAGAGGCGCTGTATGTCATTATGCACGCGCCTTTATGGCGACATTTCTGTCACAATGTTATTAGTTCATGACAAATTTATTATATTATATATATTAATCGGATTGTCTCGTAGATTGTCGCGTATTGAAGAACGACTAGGAATATTTTATATAGCTTTTTGGAAGGTCAAAGTGGTAAATGCTGTAACCACTATACTTACAATATGCAAGGAGCGTTTAAAATTGTCAGTCACAGAATCAGATTTCCAAATAGTTCAACCTTTAGAATGCAGACGTGCTGGGGTTTTGCTGGAAGTGTCTTCTCTTTTGTTAAGAATCAACATATTAACTAATAGTCACGTTTTTTTGAATGAAGGATTTTTGGTTGCACGAGAATGATAGTAATAGTTGATTGTTTATTTATTTCGATAATTATCTTCTATTTTGTAATTATCAACTTCTTCTGTTGATGATAATCAGGAAAATGCTTCTCTTAATTGTGTTTGTTCTAAAGATTCCATTATAAAAGAAGAACTTGATTTGGATTAACAATTCAATGCTTATTTTTGCATGATACAAGGACCGTTTACTGTTTTAAAATTTTATTTTATATATGATTAATGTCATATTTTACTTGTTTCTTTCCTTTTTTTTACGATAATAATAATAATCTTTTCTTTGTTGTAATTAAAGGTTGTCGTAATTATGAATGCTTTTATGTGTCTTTGTGATAAAATGAATTCTAACGTTTTATAATAAATTTTATCTGTGCGTTATTCGATTTGTTATTTAATTTTAACCTTCAATTATCCAAATTCCATTATTATTATTATATATTTTCTTATTATTATTATTATTAAATTTTGGTATTATACACATAATTATTTAACTAATTTACATTATATGTTTAAAAGAAACGATTAATCGGTGAGAATAATCGATTATTATACATATTTGATTTTAGATTGGAATTAAATTTCGTCTTTTAGTAGATTATATAGTGCCGGTAATTGAGTCAACATTTAGTTTGCTTTATAGATTTTGGAACGTGGCGCTGCGAATGTTTTGAGCTTGGCTTGTCGTTTATACACGAGTGAGGAGACGTTCGAATGGCTTGCAAGGTCGGTGCGCGTACAGGGTGTACCGTAACGACGCGGACAGAGAGAGACAGAGAATACATGTCGTATGATCTCGCGCAAGAGAGGATCGATGGTAGCGGTCGATATACGTGTGACGTCAGATGTGGTGCGCGTGCAGTAGTATAGTCATTGCTACGCAAAGCGGAGAGAGAGACAGAGCATAGCCGTGTTGCAGGATCTCGCGCGCTAGAGAATCGATAGTTGCTGTCGATTTACAGTGGATGTTTTCGTTAGGTTTTAAAACAAAATTTTTGCAGATTTTGTGGCTAATCCTCCCTCCTTAGAACTTCTATTGTCCCCAATGGTTGATTTAAACATGGGATGGGTTGTTGGATCGACGTCTTCGCATAGATATTACTTTATAGCAAACATATAGATTTTTAATAACTATTATTGCTAAAAATAATAGTAGTAATTTAAATGCGACAGAAATGTAGTCCATTGCTTCCAATATGGAACCCAGGATTGGAATATTCATCTGTGGAGTGAATTTTGCAATTAACATTTTGTATTTTTAAGTAATACTATATAGGGAATTTTGATTTTAAATTTTCTAGGGATTTTTAATTATTATGGTTATATATTGATTTAAAGTATTTATTTGTTATTTATATTGGATTTTGATGTTAATTATTGTTATCGTGATGTAGTTTGTGGTATATATATATATATATATCATTAGTGGGTATTATCGATTAAGATCTCGAACAACGATATATCGATCATTACTATTTTCGAGTTTCTTAATAAAATTAATGTTTTTATCAATAAACTATATTAACTATCAATTGTTAATTTATTTTATTATTATTTATCTTATTTTAATGATAATAATTGGAAATTTATTTATTTATTTATTTTTTTGATTGTTTTTATAATATAGTGGAATTTTAAAGTTAACTAATAATAATATCGATATATCGATAAAGAATCTCGAATGATATATCGATCGAGGTATCATTCGATAATCATTCGAATTTTAGCATTTTTCGATTATATATTGTGTCTTATTGTTAATTTTTTAGATTATAATTTATTTATTATGGAAATTTTATAGTGAGAATTTAAAAAAAAGGAAAGAAGAAGGCAACCTCCAAATCCTCTTCCTTCATTTTCTTTCGTATTTCTTTTAATAATTTTATTTTATTTATTTTATATATTTGTGTTGTAATTACATTTTTAATCTAGTTTAATATATACATATATATAATGTGAATAATATATTTTTATTGGTTATTATAGTTTTAATTCTTATTTGTTTATAATAACATGAGTATAGTATTATTATTTAATTTGTACATTAACTTAATTTTTAATTATTATTTATTTAGCTTTATTTATATATATGTATGTATATATTATAGATTATTTGCCATTCTTTGTCGTGATTTTTATGTTAATTAAAAAAAGGCTTCTGGAGAATCCCAGGAATCGTCTTTTTTTGTTCTAGATTTGAGGATTCTGGAATATCCCAGTTTTCGGTAATAATTTGAGTGTTGTTTGGATTATCAATTGGTGTTCCTGGGATTTCCCAGAATTTGTCATTATTAATTTTGTTTTGGTCAGTTTGTGACATTAATTTTTTATTTCTAATAGGCCCTGTGCAATGAAGTTTTGTGTGACCCCTTAGGAAGCAAAATTCGCAGCAATTTGTCCATTTAAATAGTTTTATTTTTAATATTGTTGGTTCTTCCTTAGACATCACAAAAGTTAATGCTTTTTCGTTTGACTCTCTTTCTTGCTCGCTGAAATAGTATGTTTTGTTTAATAATTTTAGAATTTGTCTAGCAGTATCATGTTCACCATCTTTAATCTTTCTTTCATTACGGGATCTTGTGACAAAAATATTGTCATGAATTAAATCTTTTACTATACATTTGATATCATATCTTCGATTATTTGGGGGGCCTGATACAGATTCAACGGAGTAAAGTGGTTTGGTTAAATTGTATTCCGCAGTGAATTCTTCAAGAATTCCTTTTGGGAATTCTAACTGATCAATATTTCCTTTAGGAAATATGGTTATAGCGATGAGCTCTCCTTGTAGGGGAGGTGTTTTGAGGACCATTTCAGCCATCTAAAAACATAAAATTGTGTTATTATACTTATTCATAAGCAAGTTTTAGTTTGTCTATGTGTTTTTGAAACCTTTGACCTTCGTTAGTGGTTAAAATGGCAGTATGTTTGTCTAAGAGATCCACAATTTCGTATGGCCCGTGATAATATGGCTCAAATTTGCTCTTTTTAACTTCTCTTAGGACGTAAGCCTTATCTCCTACTTTTCCCAAAAAGGGCTTTACCTTTTTATCGTAGTTTTGTTTAGATTTAAGCTTAGATTGTATGAGGTTTTTCGTGGCCATGTTTTTTATTTCTGTTAGTCTCGATATTAATTCTACTAAATATGAACCGTAAGTTTCTAGTTTTTCTTCTGAAGGGAAGGAACTAGGGGTTCGGGCTGTTTTTCCGAAAATTAATTCGAAAGGAGTGAAATTCGTGGCTTCGTGAACCGATGTGTTATAAGCAAACATACAAAATGGTAGTAATTTGTCCCAATCGTCGTAGTTTTCAGAATATTGTTTTAGAAAATCTACAAGAACTATGTGGCTTCTTTCTAAACTGCCATTTGTTTGAGGTCTGTATCCTGAGGTTGTAACTTGTTGAACACCAAAGATCTTAGATAGTTTCCTCATGAGTTTACTTATAAATCCTCCTCCTTTATCAGTTAAAATTGTTTTTGGGGCTCCATATTTGGAATATAATTCTGTAGCTACAGCATGTGCTATTGTTGTAGTTGAAATATCTGGAATTGCAACTGCAATACAATATTTTGATAAATGGTCTTGCATAGTAAGTATGTGGCAATTACCATCAGGAGTCGTAGGAAGTTTTCCTACTGTATCCAAGGATACTTTATCAAAGGCGTCTAGTGGAGTGTCCGTAATTAGCATTGGTTCTCTTCTTTTTACTCGAACAAGTTTTTGTTCTTGACAAGTTGGACATTTTCTTATGAATTCGGTTACTTGGTCTTTGAGACCGGTCCAGAAGAACTTTTCACGTATTCTTCGATAGGTTTTTGTGACTCCTTTATGTCCTCCTATTTTGCTGTTATGGTATTCTTTGATAATATCCTCTCGAATTATCTTCTTCTGGTCCCCATTCAAATTTTACGTTCTTTTTCAATAGATTTGAAAGTGGTTTTGCTTTTGCAGAGAAGTCTTTTATGAATCTTCGATAATAACCCGCAAGACCTAGAAATTGTTTTACATTTCTGGGTGTCTTTGGTGTCGGAAATTGTTCTACTGCTTCTATCTTTTTAGGATTGGGTTTTACACCATCGCTACTAATTATGTGTCCCAAATATGCTACTTCTCTACATAGGAATTGGCATTTTTCAGGTTGTAATGTTAAATTTGCATTTTTTAACCTTTGTAGTAATCGTTTTACTTTTGTTTCATGTTCTTCTAAATTTTCAGCATAAATTACTATATCGTCTAGGTAAACAAATAGTTCTACACCCTGTAAACCTAGTAATACTTGATCCATTAATCTTTGAAATGTTGCTGGGGAATTTTTTAATCCCATCGGCATTCGTACGTATTCGTAATGTCCATGTACTGTTGAAAATGCTGTTTTCTGTCTATCTTCAGGATCTAGTTCTATTTGATGAAATCCACTTGCTAAATCAAAAACTGAGAAATACTGAGCTTGGCCCAAGGAATCAATTACACTTGTAATATGAGGCAGTGGATAAAAATCTCCTACTGTCTTATCATTAAGGGCTCTAAAATCAATAACTATTCTCCATTTCTTTTTTCCAGTTCCATCTATTTTCTTAGGTATGATAAGAAGTGGAGAGTTGTAAGGTGAAGCAGAAGGCTTTATGGCTCCTTCTGATGTCATCCGATCTATAACCTTGTCTATTTCTTCTTTTTGGGCAGGAGAAAATCTATAAGGTCTAGTATGAATAGGAATCTCATCTACAGTAATGATTTTGTGTTTGACTTTATTAGTTGGGTTTAAAGGTTCACCTGTTAAGTGAAAACTTTCAGGAAATTCTTTTACTATGTCTTTGACATGTTCTTGTTCTTCTTCGTTTAAATGATCTAGTCGCAAGCTGTTGATAATGGCTGCAATGCGGTCTATTGGTTCTTCAAATTCTTCGTCTGATGAATTTTCGTCTAGTTCTTCGCCTGGTAATGGATAATAGTCAAAAGGGATGAGTTCTTGGGGTGGAACGTCTATTTCTACGTCCTCTACTGTGGTGTTTATTGCAAAAATGTGACACAATCCATTATTGTTGCTTACTATGCCTTCTCCTATTATTAGACCTTCTTCTGTTTTTATTAATGGTAAATAACCTTCTTTTACCTCTTTATTTGATACTTCTATTGGTATCATTTGTCGGCCTCTGGCTTTGATGGTTAGTCCCCTTCTTTTGTTTTCTTTATTTTCTACTAAATTTTCTCTACACATGATTGATTCAACGTCTTGAAAAAATATGGGGTTTACTGGATTTGTGTGAGTAACGATAGAATTATGCCAAAAGGAAATTTCGGCCTTTTCTTGTCGAAGATATTCTCGTCCTAATATGCCATCAGAATGTAAAGGAAAATCGGAAGACACTACTTGAAAGGTAATAGGTCTTTTATTTACATTAACTTGAACTGTTCCAAGTGTGGGTATTTTTACAGGGGCTGTTCCTTTAAGTTGAATGGCTTCGTTTATTGTTACGTTCAATTCCGGTTGTAAAATATCCAACTTTATTAAATTTACGTCGGCACCGGTGTCTACTAATAATGATGCCTTTGAATTTAAGAAATCTGGGGATTTTAAAATTATTACTGGGGATTCTTTGCTGCATTGTGTTTGCAGGATTGTTCTTGTTTTTGTAGTATCCTCACAGTTGCTTGACGCTCTTGTTTTTCCTGACTCGTCGTCGCGTCTGTCCGTCGAGCTGGATAAGAGTTTAAATGTTTTTCATTAGATGGGGCTGGTGATTGAGCGCGTGGGGGTGTTTTAGAGCCTCCATATGAGTTATTGCTATGTCCATCCGATCTTTGTGGTTGTTGATAAAAATGATAAGGATTATAAGGCATAAAAGGTGGTTGATTAATTTGAGTAGGATAGTAAGGATAAGGTGGATAAAATCCAGCAATTGGTTGTTGAGGTTGAGGCAAAACAGGTTGTTTTAAAATGCCTATAGGAGTAGGAGAATGAGAACGTGGTTTCATAGGTTCAGCTTCAGAGTTGAAACGTACTTTAGGGCTGGGACTCCTATTTCTCACCTCAAAATTAGTGTTATAATTTTTATTTTCGCTCGGCTGCTGATATCTTGAGACGTGATAAGCGTGATTGTAGTTATCTGTTTGATGTTGGTGTCTAATTTCGTATTGTAATGCGATGTCTACCGCATCACTTAATTTGTCGCTTTTACGGGCTTCTATTAAGCTAGAAATTGAATCAGGAACACCGTTAATGAAAGCTTCTAAGGCACAATCGTCTAGAGGTTCTAGCATGTTTTTCATTTTTGTTTTTCCGTATGAACTAAGTAATGCAGCCTTTGCTCCGGCTACTAAAAGTGTTAATCTATCGTAAAATTCGCTTATACTCTCACCTCGAGTCATACGAATTGTGGTTATCTCATGAAGATACCATACATAAGATTTTTTAGGGGCATATCTTTGTTTCAAATGTTTTACTAGGTCGTCAAGGGTTTCAAAAGTTTTACCATAAGTGCTATCGCGTGCAGCACCTCTTAATTTAGATAATACCAATTTAACATATTGTTTATCACAATTAATGGGAATAGAAGATTCTCCATTTTTTACATCTTCGAGAAAATCTCTTAAAGGCATGTTTTTACCATCATAAAGAGGAATATGCATAGTTCCTTGTTGTAGTGCAAAGCATTCCGCCATGGTAGTAACCATGGGGTCATTAGTTTCAGATTCGTTATCGTCAGGCATTTTGCTTAATTGATTACCAATTTTCATAAAACGTTAAATGAATTTATTTTAATAAAATTCGTTGTGTAGTTGTTTCCGCGGTATGGGCGTCTGACTTGACGCGGCTCGAACTACTGCGAGTATACCGCGCGCGAAGTCAATGAGTAGTTAAAGTCAATAATATACGTTTTTGCGCTATATTTGAATTTAATGCTTCTTAATATTTTGCCTTTTATTAAATTTTTAAAGTTTTAGTTAATTATTATTATGAATGAATTGTAATAAAACTGGTTTTTATTATGTTTTCAAAATTATAGTCAGTTATAATTAGTAAAATTCACGTGTCCTAATTTTTATTTTCTTTAACCTTGCCTAATATTGATGGACTTTGAGCTATCGCTTTAAGACTATCTAGGATTATTTTTCTTTTTGTGTCTTTAGTCCAGCTCCCGTTTTGATAAAATATTTTGTCTTGAAAATAATTAAATTAACAAAATTGATCAAGACTGGGAGCTCCTAAAACTGCAATAATGTTAGAATCACTTTGATAATTTACCACTTCGAAATTAATTAGGACTTCGCCAATTATTTCTTTTTCATCAGTGTATATGTTTATTATTTTTATAGGTAATTTTACTTCTCCAATAGTTTGAATTTCGTTATTAAAAATTGAATAAGTTAAATCTTTATTAATATTAACGAAAGTCTCTAGTTCTGATTGCTTGATTAGATTTTTAGGTATTGTAGGATCAAGAATATAATTTTTATTTTGAGAAATAATATAATTAGAATTAAATTTACCAATTGGATAATTACAAGGTGTTTCAGTGTACCGATGCATCTATTTGCTTGAATTTATTTTTCTAATGATTTTATTATTTGACGTATTAGATTTTTTTATCAAATATACTTAATGCTGTTGGATTTTTAGCTATTGCTTCGAGACCACTTTTAAATCTATCTATTATTATATCTTTATCCCAATTTCCGTTTTGAACAACTGTTTTGTTGACAAAATAATTAAATTGACAAAATTGGTCAAGACTGTCAGCTCCTAAAATTGCGATAATGTTAGAATTGGTTTGATAATCAACCACACCAAATTTTAATGATACTTTTTCGCTTGATTCGCCTTTAGTGTAATATTCGTTTGTTATGTGAACCGGTAATTTTACTTCACCAATAGTTTGAATTTCTCCTTTAAAAAGTGAGTGAGTTTTATTTTTGTTAATATTAACAAAAGGTTCTAATTCGGAGTGTTTTATTAGGTTAATAGATATAGTAGGATCAATAAGAAATCTTTTATTTTGCGATATGCAATGGTAAGATATAAAATGTCCAAAAGGATAATTAAAAGAGGAATTAAGGTAATTCTGCATAAGTATGCTTGAATTATTATGATTATTAAGATCCTTTTAGTTAATATTTGCAAGTGTTATCCACCAAATAAAAACAAAAGGAAATATACATTAAGATGAAAATGAACGAAACACATAGAAATTAATGATTTCTATTATTTACTTGAATTTAATTTTGAACGTGTTTCTATATCTATATATATACGTTAGCTGTGGGCCGCCAGTCCGACTTCAGCTAGTTTGTACTACTGTGAGATTGCTACCTAAAGGCGAGATACAGTAGTTTAAGTAAATGCAATTTCTTGTCCAAGGGGAACTCGCGCTTAATTCAAATTTTAATTTAAACACTGTCTTATGAAAACCACAAGAAAACGAATAAAACTATCAATGTTGCAATAGAAACACTTACATAAACAAAACACATGATTGAATGATTTTTACCTTAGTTTTTTTTTTGCTTTGTTTATACAATTTAAGTTTAACTAAAATTATAATAATTCTGAAGGTTTAAAATCAAAATAAGAATTCTTGACTATATTTTATGAATAGATGTTATTGTAATTTTTGGGTCAGATTAATGCAGTAATCAGATTGTTATTGTTTTCATAGTTAATAATTTTGATTTATTATTAATAGTAACATACAATATTTATTTTTATTTACTATAATATTATCTTATTCTACTAATTTATTATTATTGTTTAATAATGTTTCTGTATTTTGGAGTAAATTTTCGAAAAAGTCTGCGAATTCTTGTTGCGAATCTAATTTTTTAACTCCTAATAATTTTTCTACCGTCTCTAATAATTTTTCTTGATGCCTCTTTTGAACCTTCTTTCCTCCTCTATTTCTAGGCCTTTTGAAAACTTGGTCCTCGTTTTGCATGTTAATTTAAACTGGAAGAAAAGACATTTTGTCTTTAATCTTGTTTAACCTGTTTGTTTTTTTATGATTAATCAAAAGATAATCAATTATTAAAGTGAAACAAAAGAGATTCCCGCCGAACGGCGTAGAATTTCAGAGTATTAAGGTCGAAATTCGCCGAAGAGGCGTAAAATAACCCTAATTATGTTTCGACTTAATTAATTTTCAATTATTGTCTTTAAATTAGCAAATTCGCCGAAAAAGGCGTAAAATGTCAATTTCAAAGATTAATTGTTAATGTGTAATGAAATCGTTTTATTAACAATTTTACAAAAGCAAAATTGCAAGGTCAAAATTCGCCAAAAAGGCGTAAAATCAACCTTTTAAAACGATTAGTGTGTATTAAAGTACTATAATTGCGTAATTGAATAAGTTTTTGTCAAGCTAATATTTTATCCTAAGTGTAATTGAATTTTAACTTGCACCACGTGAATGGAAAGAAAAGGCTTCGTATAACTCCTAACCGCGAGCAGAAACAACAATTCTAAGTGTTAATATTAATTACTTGCACAATAACCGAGTACAATTCTATCCGCAATTGCCGATTAAAGAAAGGAATAATTTATTAGTTGAACGATGCTAAAAATGGTATTTTAAAGGGTGAATTTAATGAAATTTGTATATTTTTGGAATATTTAATGTTTATTAACAAAAGTAGCAAATCCCACCGCTGCCACCAAATCAGCTGTTACGACCCGAGCTAAGGTTTAGTATAGTTTACTAAATTATTAGTAAAGTGGAGACAAGTGCTGATTTGTCAAGTTGGTAAGACTTGACATTTATTTTTAAGTGTTGATTTGTTTGACTTTAAAGAAACTACGGGTTTCCGTTAAATAAACATATGCATATTCCTTAATTACGATATTTATTCATTAAACAATGGTATAGTTAACAATGATTCTTACTTACAATTGTTGTATTTAGAGAAGAGTGATACAATGAATGAACGGCAACCAGCTATGCTTTGCTGCTTGTAGTAATGATTTTATGAATTTTTGTTCTCAGTTCGTATTTTAGCACTTAATTGCACTAAAACGACTATTCTCACAGTTCTTTTACAAACTCTAAGCGTTCTTTCTGACACTGTACCTTGATACCAAAAGAAAAATTGTTTTCTTAGTAATCTGAAAGAACTTGCACTAATTTTATTGAATTAGAAAGAGAATAGTAAAATTGAACTATGATACGACGAAAGCAATGATATAAATTAAGAATAGTGCAATTTATTCCCTTACAGAGAACAATTATTCTTTAGGTGTTTTAACACTGATTCTACAACTCAATATTACAATCGAAGGGCCGACTCGACGATACCGTTTGGGCAGAAACACACCAAACGGAGAGATTACTCGTCCTGCGGGAAATGTGGAATCAAATTCCAAAAAATAATAAGTTAAACTGCTACAAGGAACTGAAGAACAAAATGATAGATGTATCGAAATAGAATAAAATGAAAATTTTCTATAAACAATATTTAAGAAACATTTATTTCCTTTCATTCATTTCCTTTTTGTACATTTCACAAAATAATAAATATTTTTCTATAAAATATTCTAATAAAATACCCTAGAAATATCTTTGGAATATTTATTCTTTTAAAATATTATTTTAATTTTGTACTTAAATTTATTATTATGATATAATACTTCATGTAAATATATATTATTTTTTATGTTGGACATAAAACAAAACGTATGTTAAATAAAACATGACTAAACAATAGAAAATTTTATATCGCAGCTTTAGAAATGAGCGTTAGATAAAGATGAATATAAGCGATCTGGTGCTTTTCCAAGATATCTATGAGTGCATTGAAGGGACTTTTTTCTTCAGAGTATTTGAAATACAAATCGTATGTTAAATAAAAAATAAGTAAGGGTTAAAATAAGTAAAACTATCCACTTGAGAAATTTTTGTCTCCAATTTGCAAGTTATCTAATTTTTGGTAGATATACGAGTTCACTTTTTACCCCTACGATATTTAAAAAAAATAAATAAAAATATTATTTTTGAAGTATGTAATCAGATGTTGAAGTTTTGGGTCCTTTTATTTACATTTCATTATTACTTTGAAACAAATAAAGATAATTTTTAAATTAAAGTTTAAAGTCTATACTTTAAAGATAACATAAAGCAATTGCTAAAAATGAAAATTTATAATTGTTATTATTAATTATTATAAACAATTGTAAATTGAAGAGTGTTCTCAATGTTTTTATAAGATTAAATTACAATGTATTGATGCGATAAACTCTAAGGATTAATTTAAGAAAAAGAAAAATCACTTTTAATCTTAAAAATCCGCTTCAAAGCGTGAAATTTCTAGCAAAACAAAACACGATCTTATTTATTCTTTTGCAATTATATCTTTTTCCAGGAAGTTTCTTTCTTTCGAGTTTTGCACATCAATACATCATAATTTAATCTTTCAAAAACAATGAAAACATTCTTCAATTTGCAATTGTTTCAAAGAATTGGTTACAACATTATAAATTTTCATTTTCTAGCAATCGCTTCATTTTCTATTTAAATTATAGACTACAAGCTTTAATTAAAAAAAATTCACTCATTTATCTTCATTTGTTTCAAAGTATTAATAAAATAAAAATAAAAGGACCCAAAACTTTAACAAAACTTTAACACCTGATTGTAAGGGAGAAAGTGCACTCATATTTCTACTAATAATCATAGATAATAACTTGAAAATTGGAGACAAAAGTTTTTCAAGTGGCCGGTTTCACTTATTAAACAATAGAAACAATAGAAAATAAACAATAGAAAATAGAAAAAACGCAGCTTTAAAAATGAGCGTAAGATAAAGATGAATCTAAGAGATCTGGTGATTTTCCATGATGTCTATGAGTGCATTGAAAGAACTTTCTTGTTCAGATTCTTTCAATTGCAACCACTCAGTAGCAAACAAATTAAACAGTGAATCTCCACGAACTTTTGATGTTTGTGTGTTTTGTTTCTCCTTTTGCAATTGATTTTGTAAAATTTGTTGTTTTACCTTCATTACTTCTGAAACAGTAGTCGACATTTCATGAATGTCATTTGCCGATCGCTTTATTGCGTCAGTAATGCCAGACAGGTCATTCTGTTTTTCTTTAATTTTGTTCTTTGCGAATTTGTCCAAAGGTGGTGTTATTTTTTATTTTTTAGCTAGATCTTTTTGGGAAATATCCCTGATCCTTTTGAATTGCCCTACAGTTGGAAAAGCATTATAAGTTTTATCAGAAGTAGATATTACTCTTGTTAAGGATTTATTTACAGGTTTTATCGATTTGTCGAGCTGAATATTATTCAATAAAACTTGCGATGACGTTGATTGTGGAGAAACTAATGGAACTGCAGGAGGTGACGATAGTTGAGTAAATGATGTTGAAGATTGTTGAGTAGCAAAATCAAATTGTGCTGGTCGGTCTTCAAATAATGTTGCATTGAAATTAGAACATTCCTTTCCTCTAATACCAAACGTTGGAATATTTAAAGAAGTTGATATAGATGATCGAATTTGTGGTTGCAACTTTTGATTTGTTAAAGTTACTGAGGAATGTGAAGAAGGTGATTTTGAAGAGACTAATGGAACTGTAGGAGGTGACGATACTTGAGTAAATGATGTTGAAGATTGTTGAGTAGCAAAATCAAATTGTGCTGATTGGTCTTCAAATAATGTTTCATTGAAATTAGAACATTCCTTTCCTCTAATACCAAGCGTTGGAATATTTAGAGAATTTGATAGAGATGATCGGAATCGTGGTTGTAATTTTTGATTTGTTAAATATGCTGAGGAATGTGAAGAAGTTGATTGTGGAGAAACTAATGGAACTGCAGGAGGTGACGATAGTTGAGTAAATGATGCAGAAGATTGTTAAGTCGCAAAATCTAATTGTGTTGATTGTTCTTTAAATAATGTAGCATTAACACCAGAACATTTATTTTCTCTATTACCAAGCGTTGGAATATTTCGAGAAGTAGACGGCATGGGATTAAAACCATCAAAATAGATTTGTTCATAACTGACATTTGAAGCAGATTTCGAGTTGTCATCGTCAATGGTAATTACTTCATTTTCATCGTATAAAACTTCATAATTCATGAAGGTTTCTGGTTTCACTTCAGTTGCCTCGAATTCCATTAAAGAATCGTCTTGCGAATCAACAAATGAAACATGCTTCATACTACTCGACGAAGTTTCCTCACACCTATTGCTGTGTACCGAATCATCCCAAGAATTGCATGATGGGGCATCTTCATATGTTGTAGAACCTGCGTAAAAAATACCTTTTTTATTGACATTTTCTTTCTTCTTTGGTTTTCTTTAAAAAAATTTGGATAAGAATTTCTGAAGTGTGCTCCTTTTTTTTGGGGGTTCGTAAATTTTTCTCACGCTTATATGTTTAGATAGCCCATGATGGTAAAATAGTTTTCCGAAATTCGAATATTTGCAAAAGTTTTTAAAGGACAAAGTTATTTGCAGCAATAAATAGCCAATTACTTAGGATCGGATGAACCAATTTTAATAAAAATTTAAGTGCTTACTGAGGAATTGTACTTTAGATAAATGATAAAAATTTTAATTATAAAATATTATTTGTTTAAATAAATTGATTTTTTAATTTCTCAGGTTAAACAAATTTGTTCTCTATCTTTCAAATTTTTTTTAACAATCAAATAGAGAATACTTTTAAGATTAAATTTAAATAATTTAAAAGTGGAATTATCTATTACTTTAGAAACTATATTTTTATTTACAAAAATTTTTTGAAAAGTAAAAGATTTAAAACAAAAAAAATGAATTCGTGTCGATTTCATGCTTTTACGTATATGTATGATTGATAATGTGTGATTTTTTTATCAAAGTTGTCGAGTTTAGTTTATTCATTTGTTTTAATTAAACCTCCTTTACTTTTAAAAAATCTTTTGTAAATAAAAATATTATATTTTCTACAGTAATAGAGAATCCCACTTTTTATTTGTTTAAATACAATCTTAAAACAATTCTTCATTTGATAATTAAAATAAAAATTTTTAAAGAAAGATGGAGAATACATTTTTTTAACACCAAAAATAAAAAATCCAAATTAATTTATTTAAACAAATTATATTTTTAATTAAAATGTTTATCATTTATCTGAAGTACAATTCCTCAGTAAGCTCTCCTCTAATTTTTATTGAAATCGGTTTGTCCGATCGCCAGTAATTGGCTATTTACTAAAACGCTACATATAACTTTATCCTTTAACAGCTTTTGCAAATATTCTAATTTTGGAAAATTATGTACAGATTTTTATTATTCCATCATGGACTATCGAAATATATAAGAATGGAAAAAATTTACCAACCTAAAAAAAAATTTCGGAGCCCAGTTTAGGAATTCTCTTACTCAATTATAAAATTACTAACCTGTCAATGAATTGTTCGAATTGTTCAAATTAGGAACAAATTGTGCCAAATTTGCAGGAGAACTTGTATCAAATTTTACATTAAGGTGTTTAATTAAAAAGGACATATCGTTGTATAAGTACCACCTCGCATTGGAATTTTTTAAGTGTCTAATGAACGATCTTCTCAGTAGTTTCCACCGTTTACAGGGATCTGTTGAATAAATTCAATTTGTTATACAAAAGTGTTATTTTATGTAAATAATTGTTTGCAGTGATTTTAGTTACAGTATCGGCCAATATTGTGAGTCCAACCATTTTGAAGGAAATGAAAAAAATGTTTTTAAAAATCGTCATTTTCAATGTTTCACAAAAAATTTGAATAACTTCTATCAACGCTTTTTACTTATATCTGAAGCTTATTTTAAAGGTCAATTTCTACAAAATGAGAATAACTTGTAAGCATCAACCTGTAATTTTTTTCATACAATATGTAAGACGTCAAATTTAGACAAAATAATTTTTAAAATTTGAAATAATTTTTAAAATTTGAAATAATTTTTAAAATTTAAACATATTTTTTTAATAACTTTTCTTGATAAAGCTATACCATATTATGTTTTATATATTTTCTAGAATAGTTTTTAGTCTGCCTTTGACGTCCTGCATATTCAAAAAAAAATTACAGCTTAATGCCTATAAATAATTCTTATTCTGTAGTAAATGATCTTTAAAATAAGCTTCCGATCATTAAAAAGCGTCGATTAATTTAGAAGTTATTTCAATTTTTGTAAAACATTGAAAAAGACAATTTTTTGAAAATATCTAAATAAAATACTAGCTAAGTGACTTTTTAGGGTGGCGAGTTTTTTTTAAATTTGCATTCCCGGTCATTTCCCTGTCAATTTTATATACTAGAATGAGAACCAAAAAGCATGAAGACAAATTATGTCTTTAGTTTGCTATGTCATTAGTAATTTTAAACTACAGTTACATTCGCGTAATTAAAAAAAATTTTGATTTTTGACTATTTAACAAATTTGAAGAAGAAATAGTAAAAAGAACACAAAAAAATTCCCGGTTTAAAAAAAATTTCCTTGTCATTTCCCGGTTTTCACAATCAATTTTCAAAATCCCGGTCATTTACCGGATTTCCCGATCAGCTCGCCACCCTGCTTTTGTAAGGTCTCATTCTTTTCAAAATTTTATCATTTTGCAAAACATGCACCGAAAAAACTTTTGTTTTCATAAATTTTATGTTAACAAATTTTTTTCATTCTTTTGAAAATGGATGGACTCACAATTTTTTTCGGTAATGCAGCAACACAGAAATAGTAGATTCAAAACATAATTCTTTTAATCTTTTTCAATAATAAATAATTCATGTAATATAACCTAAATTTTCACAAATGTTTTATATTGATAGAAAATTGTAATTTTTATTGAAATGCAATTTTTAATCGTTTTAAATATATTCAAAATTAAATTCTTCGCCTTTTTCCACAAAGACGAATTTTAAATTTAATTTGTGTTTTTCTTTTAAATTATGACATTGAACTAACTTTTAATTTGACTGTCCGTTAGATTCTTCCTTAAATTTTTTGAGAATCAAATTTAAAATTGTAGAACAAAGTTTTAAATTTTAATGACGAATAAAAATGAAGGTAATAAAAAAAAATATTATTTTTTTTCAAAATATTTAATAATAGTCATACCACTTTATTCTGAATAAATTCGTTTAGGCCTATTTTTTACAATAATTAATTCTCTTAGAAATGAATGAATATGATCTCTGAGGAAAGAAATGGAAGAATTATGTTAAAATACTTTTTATTTATTTTAAACATGAGTGTAAAGTGGAGAAGGTGCGGAAAAATGAAACTTTTTTAACAATTATAAAATATGCAATAGTATATTGTGCAACAAGTACAGAAAGAAGCAGTTTTCCGACGAGTGCAAAGTTTGCTGCTCCGAGCGAAGCGAGGGCAGTAATTTGCACGAAGTTGGAAAATCTTCTTTCGTACGTGTTGCACACAGTACTTTGTGCAACATCTGTTTACCGAAAAAAGTAATTTTTATACTTTTCTAATCAATAAATATAGTTTTATTAGCAATTGCATACATTGATTGTACTTATCTTGACATGGGAAAATGTTCATGTTTTAAAGCATTAAGACAATCCTATTGTGTCCATAAGAATAAACACTCAGTTAAACCATCGATTACAGTCTCCTTAGAAGGTTATTACCTAGATATCCAAGGTCTATATTTTTCAAATGCAGCAAATAACGACGCCAAAATTTTTTTAACCACTTCGGTGGCGTGGCGTTCCAATTGGCGTTCCACGTCCCTGGCTAAAAGTGGCGAAAATAGCGAAATGGCGTTCCAACTTTTTCTAGATTTTTAAAGAGTACATTTAATTTTAATCTACTGCAACAATATATTTATATGTTTTCAATATCAGGGAACTCAAATATTGACAAATAAACTCAAGATCTTTCTATGGGAAATAATATTTATTTATATCTTAGAATCTCTGAATCCTAGAATTGTGTTGTAGAATAATTTGTAAATTGTTATAAACAAATAATATAAACAAATTGTTAATTAAGACGATGCGTTCAATGAATTTTAATAAAAATTGTTACTCGGCGGTTTTCGGGTTCGCTGATAACGAATCGGATGTCAGTTTTTTAAAATTCAAAATGTCGGATCCAATATGGCGGACGAATTTATAAAAATTGATTGAATTCGCTTGAAACGTTTTACTCGGGGGTTTTTGGGGTCGCTGATTATGAATCCAATGTCAGTTTTTTTAAATTCAAAATAGCGAATCCAATATGGCGGACGAGTTTATAAAAATTGATTGAATTCGCTTGAACCGTTTTACTTCGGGGTTTTTTGGGTCGCTGATTACGAATCCGATGTCAGTTTTTCAAAATTCAAAAGGGCGAATCCAATATGGCGGACGAGTTTATAAAAAATTGATTGCATTTGCTTGAAACATTTTACTCGTCCGCCATATTGGATTCGCCCTTTTGAATTTTAAAAAACTGACATCGGATTCGTAATCAGCGACCCAAAAAACCCCGGAGTAAAACGGTTCAAGCGAAATCAATCAATTTTTATAAACTCGTCCGCCATATTGGATTCGCTATTTTTAATTTTAAAAAACTGACATCAGATTCGTAATCAGCGACTCCAAAAACCTCCGAGTGAAACGTTTCAAGCGAATTTAATTAATTTTTATACACTCATCCTCCATATTGGATCCGCCATTTTGAATTTTGAAAAACTGACATCGGACTCGTTATCAGCGACCGCAAAAACCCCCGAGTAACAATTTTTATTAAAATTCATTGAACGCATCGTCTTAATTAACAAATTTTAAATATAATTTGTTTATAATAATTTACAAATGATAGTATAACACAATTCTACGATTCAACGATTCTAAGATATGAGTAAATATTATTTCCCATAGAAAGATCTTAAGTTTATTTATCAATATTTGAGCGAAAGTGGAACGCTATTTGTAGAAATGTATTAAAAATTCCAATTTGCAACGTCCAAAAAAACAATGAAAATCTTAAAAAAACAAATTTTTATAGGGGAGGGTAGGCTAAATTGAACCGGGTTTTTTATAAAGTCCAAGAACTAATTGAATTTTACAAATTTTTATCAGGTTTTTGTATGAAAATAAAACTGAAGTACTCCTTTAGTTAATACTCACGTTACAAACACAAATTATTATGATTAAATAATTTAATTTAATTTTTTTCTAACCAGTTACACTTTTCTTATTTTAAAGGATGTGTGTTTACATTGAAGCACTTCTAATAAAACACTACAATTCACTTCGAAAATAATATTTCCACTTACACATTATAAAAAATCTTATTTTCCACTCTGTAACATGGATTCTCAGCACTTTAATATCTTGCCAAGAATACTCAAGTCCATTATTTTATTTAAAATGTTGTTTTAATTTACTTTAGTTAATAATTAGTTATCAAAAATTTACTATCAAATTAAATCAATGTATCAATACTTATCTGTGATGCAATTTATCTCAAGTCTCTTTTCGAAAATATAAACAAACGAGGCTTGGAGGTTACGCTCTTCCAACCTCCAAGTATTTACTACGAGGCTCTTTCTTTATCGTAAAACTAATTACGACCGGGCGCCAGGTGAACTTACTTTCACCTGAGCTTCGTAGTCGGGATTTTATTTTTAGAAAACTTGTTCAAATTGACCACTCTGTGTCAGAAATGTATTTTATTTCAAATTTTACGGTAATCTAAATCTGAAACCTTAATTCTCTAATAATTAATAAAATAAACACCTGGGACGAACTAAATAAACAAAACAATAATCGAGAATATGACTTACAAATTTTTCCAATGTTGAGAGAGAGAAAGAAAGAGACATTCAGGACACTGCTGGTCTGTGTAATGGATCACGCCGGGAAATTTTCACTAAGCACGTGTTCTTTTCTCTCGACTTCCGGTCTTCGACAGCCTCCGCGCTTCCAAAATCCGTGTTTGCGTGCACCGCTGGCGGCGCTCGGTGTTTTCATTGGTTCCTGGTGGTCTTGTGCAATTTGAAACTCTACTTTTTTTTACTATTCAAGCTTCGGCGAACTCTCGGGAAAACATCTCACACGTGGACTTTTTATAATCCACGTTACAACTCATAAAATAGAAAATTGTTGTTAAATAGTTATTATTTGTTAATATAGGAGATTAATATATTTCGATGTCAGGTTAGGTAGCAAAAGTGACAGTTTAAGTTTATCACGTTGACAATTGTGATGAAAGCATGTCTTCCAGTATTTGTCTTACTAGTTAGTAGAGCAGACAACTTTACGACTCTTAAAATTGAAAACACGCTGTAAATTTGGGTGGTTCAATGATGTCGTACTCACTGTATATGACATTCACAAAAAAATTGTTTATAATAAATTTATGTAAGATTTAAAATTCTTTATCACATCGAATATTGAAGTTGACACCCTAAGCGAAATAAATCACAAGTTTTCTAATTTCTAAAACTTTCTATTTTAATAAAAAACGTGATTATATTTCCACAAAATTTTTTGTTTTGTACGTGAAAAACAGTTTTTTTAGTTTTTCTGTATAAATAATAAATCTACGTGCCGGAAATTTGTGGACATAGTCTGTTTCAGTAAAACTAACTTATATATTGAATAAGAAAAAATTTCACTTAGTCACTTTTCAGAAAATTGAAGTGGTTCACTGTTGACGCAGGTTCAATGTAGCCTACTCTCCCCTAGTAATTTTTGTGTTCCTTGATAATCTAATCTAATCTAACAACCGAGAACGAGCAGGATTTTCCTCAAGAGGGGAAAGTAAGCACCTAGGTTGTAAAACCCATTGTACCAGACTCCAGCTCGCTCGTTTATAGCAACCCCTTAGAGTCCTGTTCTTCTTCAGAAGTCCAGTATCTCTTCTATTGATAGGTTGCTCACCTGCTTAGGGTCAATAATTGCTTGATCCCAGCTAGATAGCCTGATCCTAGCTAACGCTGGGCATTCTGATAATATGTGAGTTGAAGTTCCGTTACTCTTCCCACACAGTCTGCACATAGGTGAAACTTGTCTACCTATTTTATGCTGATGGTAATTCAATAGTCCATGACCCGTAAGTAGACGAACTACGGTTCTAACTCTGATCTTATCGAGTTTCAGGAGATCGCTCGCTTGCCTCTTGTTGAGTGCTAGCCCCAACAGAGTTTTCGCTTGCCTTCCCACCCCAACGTTTACCCAATACTTCTCATGTTCCTTTTGACCCCATCTTTCTATGGCTCCCTTAACCAAGCACGGCATTATTGCCACTGCTGGTTCAGGACCTATAAATTCCGTCTTGGAACCGATTTTCGCCAAGACGTCTACTCTTTCATTACCCTTGATTCACGAGTGACTCCTGTTCCCGATCCTTCGATTCCAATCTAAACGTAACAAGCCTGTGGTCCGAGAGGGAATCTTCATCAGACACCCTCCAGTCCCTTACGACATCACACAAAGACTTGGAACAGATCGTAATATCCAACACCTCTTTTCTATTAACAGTAACGAATGTCGGCTCATTACCCTGATTTAAAATATCTGAATCTGCATCTATCAGAAAATCTAAAAGTCTTCTGCCTCTGTCGTTAATGTCAGAGCTGCCCCATACGACATGGTGCGCATTGGCATCACAACCTATTATCAAAGGAAGACCTTGCCGTTAACAGTAATCTACCAACTTCCCCACCTTTGTAAGTGGTGCGGGGTCATCCCCCGATCCCGGAAAATATGCGGAAGCTACTACAACTTCCCTTTTATTTCCATTCTTTTCCAAGTGCTTAGCCTTAACAACAGCTAAGTCCCTGGTAGTTAATTCCAATAGAGGGAAAGCGTCTAGACCTTTATAGATCAGGCAAGCCCTTGGAACTTGTTCCTGTGGTGAACTAACTAGCACCCCACAGCCACTTAGACCTCTAATCTTACCCTTGTAAACCCAAGGTTCTTGAACAAAGGCTACAGCTGCCTGTATCCTTGTAAAGTTCCTGGCTAGAATCGCCGAAGCGCCTTAACAATGATGCAAGTTAATCTGCATACAGAGGATCCCGGAAGCAGCCATATTTAAGACTGACTCACGGTCCCCTCTGTCTAAACTACATCTGAGAGTTCGCCAGGTATTTTAGAGTCTCGTTCAAGATACCTCCATTCGAGCCCCACCCCGGGGACGGGTCGCCAAGAAGACGGGCCCTTCCTGTAACACAACTGTTCCGAGCTTAACGGTTTACGGTTAATTATGCCCAGCGATGGTCGTCCCCCGTCCAATCCCCTCCCTACGGAAGATCCCGACGGATTTGTTAACCCTGGTATCATTCATCCATGGACACGAGTTCATCACGGATTGGGTGGCAGAGACTAACGCCTCAATCGCCATGGAAGGGTTTCTTCTTGGTCAGACTTCCACCAGTAGGAAGTTTTCGGAATGGACCCGCGGTTAAGCCTCTGTCCATCCCGTCTCTCTCGATATCCCTCTAAATCCCCGTACCCTGGGACACTGCCCAGGGAAACACAGAAGATTCGGTTTCTGTAGCGGCCGACCCATTTTGAAGGGTTCGCCCCCTCAGTCCATCAGTCCCGATAATAACATTTAACATACTCTCTAAAAATACGCAAAAATGAATACATGTTAAGTACCCATATTTGAACTGCAATTAATAATCGAACACCAATCACGACTCCATAAGTACCGAGGTAATACTTCTTATAACAATAAAATTTTTATAACTATAAACTTTCTTGCTGTGAATTAAGCTTTACTGTATTACTTCAGTGTTTAGTTGACTTAGCTAAAATAAATTTTGGTTGAATCTAATTTTTAAGCTATATTAGAAATATAATTTTAAATAAGTTTTTCGTTTTAAGGTTGTTATTTTTTCATTTATATTAAATGTCGCTATTCTATCGATATTATCAATATCGCTCAATCGTTTTCGATGATATATTTAGTTGCTTTTGTGAAAAAATTCTCAGTTTCAATAGTACTTTTTGTTGTGTAGTAAAATTATGACACACTTGATTTTTAATCACGTGCAATTAAACATTAACAACAATAATATCAGTTACGAGCACAGATAAAAAAATGTTACACATAAGTCACAAATTATTAGAACCGTTCATCAATTAAACATGCTTTTTAAAATTACAAATTACAGTATTTTATGTGTGGAATAACTATTAATGAAACATCCCAGGTAGAAATTGACTATAGGCACATTACTCGTTCAGTACGAAAAAATTTCAACCAGTATTGACTTTCATACTGGCCTATTACGTGTCCAACATCGGCAGGTAACGCCTCTGGCTTGGGCTAAGTACTGAAAATCAGTAATGCAATAGTACGGATTTTCTGTTCCGACCAGTAGTAAACCAGTAGTAAAGTAATGCTGCGCTGGAGAAACATAACCCCTAAACATTCACTATTTAATTTCGAAATCTAAAATTTGGAAACAAAAATTAGAAATAGACAAATTAGGAAGTTGGAATTTTATTTTGAAATAAAAAATGAAATTTACTTTTAAGGATTTAGTCTGAAATTTGCTATTAGTTAACAAGAATAATTATGTATTCACATGAACTTGAAATGTGTTGGAATAAATAGTTCTGTTTTACTTTTTTTCATACGAATTCGTGTTAATCCATATATTTTGTAATTTATATATTTGTTAAATAATAATTTATCAATAACTGGAAACGGTAATAGGTAGTAAAAATTTTCTACTGAATTAAATTACAGATAATCTAAATTCTAAACTATGATGGGATTAGAAAAACATTGACATATTTAAAGAATTGAATATAGAATGTTTTTAAATAATAAATTAAAGTTATAGTAAAATTATTTCTATTTGATGAAATCATATCAACTTATCAACGGCTGTATGTTAGTAGTTAAACCTCAAAACAGTCATAATAGCAGCTGTTTCACTAACGCATTGCACGTACTGAGCCAGTAAAATGCCGGAGTTCCTATAATAGTACAAGTTACACGGAAAATCAGTACTGTCAAACAGTATTGTATTAGTAGTGGATCGGACGTTAACTACGGCTGTTTACGAAAATTTCTGCCTGGGATAAGGCACACGTAAAACAACCATCACTTAAGCTTTGCTCGACTGTTGCTTAAACGCAGATCAACAGTTTTTTTAACAATGCTTGATTGTGACTTCAGCGTGACTACACGAGAAAAATAAATTAAAACTAAAATTAAGTTCACACAGTACATTTACTAGCATATCTTTTGGCATGATTAATTGATTAAAATTCAAAACGGATTCAAAATTTCGCTTGTTTTTCAAAAACATTTATTTTTCGCCTTTCAGAAAAAGGTGGGAAGTTGTGCAACACTGATAAAAATTTGAAAAATTCCTCCATATTGAATCCACATTGGATAAAGACATTAGAATACCTACAGATACTATAGTCGAATTAGATCAATTATTTTATTTCCGTGGTGGCATTATTGGTACAGTTAAATGTATTACATGACAGATTTGAATCATTCAAAATTAATACCAAAGGCTTATGAAAAATTCGAATTAGGTTAAAAATTATTAAAACTGATGTGTTGCACAACTCAACATTGACGCTGTTGCATAACACCCCACTTCCCATATTTTCAAAACAGCCATATAATTATCTAAACTTCGAATTTTTATGCAAAATTGCAATTAGTATATTCAAAGGTTATAAACTCCTGATTATTATTGTATACTAACCTGTTTGATTACCTTCAAAAGCATTGTGTTAATGTCCTAAAAGCAAAGTGTCAAAAAACCTTTTTGAAACCATTATTCATGGATAAACAATGGTAAGTTCATGGTTTTCCAACGGCTGACCCACGCTAAAGTCATGGTTGAGCAAAACAATGCCCACGGTTGGCCAACGCTGTAGCCAAGGTTGAGCAATGCTATTTTAACGGTATAGCAAAGTTTGTCCCACCCTAAAGTCATAGTTGAGCAATGCTATGTCAACGGTATTGCCACGATTTTCCCAAGCTCAAGCCACTGTTGAGCAATACTACGTCAATGGAGTGTTTTTTTCTAAAGCTAATATAAACTAATCCAAGTTTTCTAGGTTAGAAAAATTTAATATCAGAAGTAGGACTAGGAGTAGGCGATAAATGGTTCAGTCATGGTTGACAAAGAGCTGCCTTTAGCTAGGGTTCTGCATCACATGGGCCTGAAAACAACTTGGAAATGTCTTTAAAATGATGTTTTTTGGAGAAATTCTAAATTGTAAAAATAGAAAATTTTAATTTCAAATGCATTTTTTTTAAAACAATGTTTTTTTATTGGCTTAAATAGTATATTTCGCAACTGCTAGCACTAGTTACGAACGATATTTTTCATAACAAGGTGCAAAAAAGGGCCCTTTTTTGCACCGCGTTATGAAAATATACTATGATATTCCTAGATTTATAATCAAAAACGTCCTTGCATGAAAACAATTTGAATTTTTTCTTAAATTTAATTTTTCTGGATCAATTCCGGAGTGTCAATATAGAACATTTAAACTTCAAACGCATGTTAACCATGTTTTGAAAAACAACCTTTTTAAGCCTCTAAACAGGTATAACTCCTTAAAACATAGATATTTGTATATTTTGTTTTCTTTTTATTATATTGTGAATTTAAATGCATTACAATGTAAAAATGATGATTAAGATTTTAATTTTAACAAACAGATAAATTTTCAAAATACCCTGGGAAGAACAACACACACCGTTCTTAGTGCAAAGCAGAATTTTTTGGTGTAGGCTCAAATTTCTTAAAATAAGAACACTATTTTGTTATTTGTTAATATCACAATTTGTAAATTTGGTCTATTCCACTAAGTGGTACTGTAGTCCACATAGTATATTTTTTACCGTGTACGTTATTGCAATTTTTTTATGCTTATGACAATGCGGGGTCCACTGGACCCCGCTTGCCCGTTTGTGCCGGTAAAAAGTTTAAACATCCATGTAGCATCATGTACAATTGGAATATGAAAACTGTAAAAGTATTTGGATGTATTTTTAGTATATTTAACAGAATTTCCAGGATAAACTCATTCTTTTATACGGATTCGGAGAAATTTGAAAAATACATACTCGCGGGGTCCAGTGGACCCCGCTTGCCCGCCCAAGGGTTAAATAAGCCTTAAAACTGATTCTGAATCTGGTCCTGAAACAAGGCTTCATTTAGATACTTAAACGAGTACTCAAACAAGTTCTCAATCAGATAAATCACTAAAACGTGACGTAAATCTGATTCTGAAACTGGTCCTAAAACATGTCCTAAATTTGATACTAAAAATAGTTCTTAAATAAGTCCTCAAACAAGCCCACAGTCTGATTCTAAAACTGGTCCTCAAACAAGTCCTTAATCTGTTACTAAAACTGATACTTAAACAATTCCCCAATCTGTTACTAAAACTGATGCTCAAACAAGTTCTTAATCTGATAGTAAAACTAGTCCTAAAACATAACCTAAATCTGATTCTGAAACTGGTCCTTAAACAAGTCCTCAGTCTGATACTAAACCTTGACCTAAGACAAATCCTCAATCTGCATCTGAAAGTGGTCCACAAACAAGTCCTTAATATTATACTAAAACCAGTCCTTAAAAAAGTCCTAAATCTGATCCTAAAAATGGTTCTTGAATAAATCCTCAACCTGAATCTCAAAGTGATTCTCAAACAAGTCCTCAATCTGTTACTAAAACTGATACTCAAACAAGCCTCTCATCTGATACTATAACTAGTCCTAAAACTTTTCCTTAATTTGATCCTAAAGATAGTTCTTAAATAAGTCCTTAACCGGAATCTCAAACTGGTCCTCAAACAAGTCCCTAATCTGATTCTAAAAATAGTCCTATAACATCAGCTAAATCTGATACTAAAACTGGTCCTTAAACAAGTCCTGAACCTGAATCTCAAAGTAGTGCTCAAAACAAGTCCTTAATATGATTGTGAAGCTGGACCTGAAATCTGACACTAAAACTAGTCCTTAAACTTTAAACTAAATTCAGAAACTGGTCCGGGAACATGTCGTCAGTCTAAATCTAAAACTATTTGTAAACAAGGTCCTCAATCTGATACTTAAACTGGTCCAGAACCCTAGCTAAAGGCAATTATTTGATATTTTGGTCATTCTTGACCTTCGCCTGCTTCTAGTCCTATTTCTGACCTTAAGTGGGGCACTTTTGACTTCTGTATTTTGTTTAGCATACTTAAAACTTCATACCCACGAAGTTTCAAACAATTTCACTGGAAGATTTTTTACGTGCATTTTGTGCGGGGTCCAATGTGAGAGGTCCAATTCCGAAGTGATTTTTTTTCTAAAGATTTCCGGAAAGTTTCCGAAATGATTTCAATAAAGAGAAAATCATTTTCCGGAAAGTTTCACATTTGATTTCCGTAAAAAAAATCATTTCCGAAATATTTCCGTAAAAAAATTAATTTCCGGAAGATTTCCGGATGATTTCCGTAAAAAATCAATTTCCTTAAAAAAATTAATTTTTGGAAGATTTCCGTAAAAAGAAAATAAATTTCCTGAAGAATTCCGTAAATAAAATCAATTTTCAGAAGATTTCCAGATGATTACGAATATGAGGCTAGTTTTCAAGAATTAAAAATGGTGGATCTAATAATAGCAAAACCCATTCGGTTCAATGGAGGGGATTACCGCGTGAAGTGCTCTGATTGGTTCGCGTTTAAAAAGGAATTTCTATACCTAATTTCGATTAATATACTTTTCACAACGAACAAAGAGCTTAAAACGAGTTTTAACAAGTTGCAGGTAAAACTTTCGAGGTCTCTAAATCTACCTCTTTAAAACATCTCTTTTTTATTTAATATAAAATAAAATAAAGGAACACACAGTCAACATGCTTAATCTAAGCTATTTTAAACAAAAATCAATGTTGAAGAATTGCATTTATGCTTAAGATTATGTCTTTCAAAAAATTAAAATTGGATGGTCATACAAAATATTTACGACAAAAATTTTTTTTACTCTTTTTCTTGTTAAAATCAAAATGGGCCAAAAGGAGCATATGTGAGTTAAAGTATACTATCTAAGAAGTAGTTTGTCATATTTCTCATTTAATTTGGAGGTGGAAATTGAGGGAAACATTAATTTAAATCCAGTCACGTACGAAATTTTATGCATAAATATTTATTTAATGAGGTGTAACTTAATTTCAAATTAATTAGGAAGCTGAAATTACACAGCTCAACAAAAAAACGAAAAATTGTTGCGCCTGGGTTTATATAACGATTTTTCTATTTATTATTCACTAAAATAAAGGAAAAATATACATATTCTTTTTAAAGTTTGCTTTTGTAGTAGTTGCAGACATGATAAGGGGGGAAATCACGAAAATTAGGCATATTTTAGAAATTTTTTTTGGCTCAATGAAATGGTCAATTAAAAATATGTAAATTACGTTTTATTTAATGAGTATTGATATGCAAACTATATTTTTTCAAAAAAAATTTCATTACAAAATGGCTGTGGTGTAGCATTTTATTGGAAGGCGTCTGTATCTTAGGGTTCCATGGCCGGACAATATTAACGTCCTCACTTTTTAATTTAAAAAAACCAAAATGTTGTTATTTTCTATAAATCAACAGCTATCGACACACGTAGGATTTTTTCGATATTTTAATTTTTTGCAAAATGGTGCGTAATTGAACAAAGAAATGACAATTTTCAAAAAAAAAATTCTAAAAATTGTTGTTAAAAATAAAAGTAAGTAATATAAAAAAACCTTCGTGTGTCGATAGCTGTTGATGTATAGAAAATGACAACATTTCCGTTTTTTCCAGATCAAAAATTAAGGACGTTAGTTGTCTGGCTATGGAATCCTGAAACGAGACACTTTCCAATGACATGCTGCACAGCCACCATTTTTTAATAAAATTTAAAAAATATACTAATTTTGACATCCATACTCATGCAATACTCATGAAATGGTCAATCAAAAATCTGTAAAGTACGTTTTATTACGTACTTTATAGATTTGTGATTGACCATTTCATTCAGAAAATCATAAATTTTCAAAAATACGGTAAAAACGTTCTCCTATCTACAAAAGAAATCTTTTTGATAAAATATAATTTTTTTCCTCATATCTGTCGATAAATCTATCATAAAAAATATCTTGAATGTCAGGCGCAAATTTCATGTTGACTTGTGTTATTGATTAACAAACTTTCATCTTATATGAGAATAAAAAAAAGTGCTTTATTATGCCATTTAAAAAAATTGTAAATAAAAAATGCGTTAAATATTACTAGAACGCTAGAAATTTAAAAAATAAAATTTATTGTTCAAAGGGTTGTATAATTCTTCTCAATTAATATGATGCAAAACTATTTTAGTGTTTGATGTAAAAAAATATATAGAAATAAGTAATATATATCTCATCTAATTTAAATCAAGTTAAAAAATTGCCTTTTTGGCCAAAAATATGAGTTCCTGGCCCACTATCAAAATACATTTTGTATTTGATAATCCTATTAGAGATTCGTTATCAGCGACCTCAAAAACATATAAATACTAAGTTTTTATTATGAATTATATTTTAAATAAATTAAACATAAAGTTTCAGAGGTTGCAGGCGATAATGGGTGAATGCGTGTTACAGTTAATAATTTAAATTCTCTGAAAAGTGAAAATTTCAGTTGTAATAAATATTTACTTAATTTTACAAGACAAACGTTTTTTTCTTTTTGAAATTTTGTTGTATCTTGTAAAGATAGCGAAAAAACTTCGAATTTTCATTTTTGAAAAAACAAAAAAAAATTTATTTCTGTTTAACTCGCGGGACCCCGATAAATTCTATTGGAAAATAATCGTTAGACTTCCAGAAAGTAATAAAAAAATCGAGAGGAAAAAAATGCTGGCGTTTATGAGAAAATTTGATTTTTTTTTTCGAAAAATAGCCGCCATTTTGTTAAATTTAAAAAAATTTTAATTAAACCTGTGGGATTTCAAAGAACATTTAATCCGAAATTAGGGACAAAAAGAATCTTTACATCATAGGCAGGTACAAGAAAGATACAATAATTTTAATATTTTTTCCCGTAATTTTCTTGAAATCAGACTTGGCATTAAAAAAATTAAAATGCGCCTAAATTCGTTAAATAATTTTTTTACAAAACAGCAAAATACGTGTCGTCTAAAATTGTATGAAAAATAATATATTTGGGGCAATCTTTGTCAAATTTTACCCCCTATCTGTCCATTTTTAATTTTTTTGGAACCTCTACTTTTATTTGCATGGTGGCCTTTTTTTAAAAATTTAAGATGGTGAACTTGTACGTCGCGTTAAAGCAGTCGAGAAGCATAAAAAAATTCTACTTTTTGCTATAAAATATGAATTTCAAAGTAAAAATGGTTTATTTTTGGCACAAAACATACCTATTTATACGTACTTTATTTACCTTTATTGACATTTTCGAAATTTCAAAATAGCGGATTTAATATGGCCGAAAAAATATAAATTTTTGTCAATCTTTGCAAAACTTACTATTAAGGGGTTATTTGGGTCGCTGATTACGAATCTGGAGTCTGTTTTGCAAAAAACAAAATGGCGGATCCAATATGGCAGATTTATTTTTTAAAAATCGTACTTTTTTGCTTGAAACCATTTACGCTTTGTTTTTATTAATTGCACTTGATATTTAGTTATTCTTAATAGTACTTCAGAAACAAGTTTCTGCAAAAAAGAACGATTAAAAAAAATGGATCCGCCCTTTTGTTTTTTGCATAACTGACTTCAGATTCGTAATCAGCGACCTAAAAAAACCCTTAATAGTAAGTTTTGCAAAGATTGACAAATATTTATATTTTTCGGACATATTGGATCCGCCATTTTGAATTTTGCAAAAATTGACTTCAGATTCGTAATCAACGACCTCAAAAACCCCTGAGTAACAACTTTCAAGCAAAAAAGTACGATTTGTGAAAAATAGGTCCGCCATATTAGATCCGCCATTTTGTATTTTGCAAAACTGACATCATATTCGTAATCAGCGACCCCAAGAACCCCTGAGTAGAGAGTTTTAGGTAAATCCAATTAATTTTTACAAAACTCGTCCGCCATATTGGATCCGACATTTAAAATTTTTAGAAACTAGCCTCATATTCGTAAACAGCGACCCCAAGAACTTCCAAGTAACGATTTTCAGGCCATTTCAGTGACTTTAAAAAGTTAGAGAACTATGTTTCGTATGTGAGACATTTCTTTAGTTTTAGCCGCCATATCAGCGTCCGACATTTTGATAAAAAATTAGTCGCTTCAGGGTTTTGTAGCTGAGGGTCCATGGACCCGATATTTTGAGCTTTTGAGAGTATCTACCTCCTTTTTCAGGTGAAAATAAGTCTTAATTGAAATTTTTTTCTCGAAACTTGTTTCGTCTTCAAATTATGTACTTTGTTGCAAAACATAAAGTAACAAAATTTTCATTTTTTATGTTCTTCCGGTTTAACGCATACTTTGTGGACATTGCCTTTGTAATTTTGTAAAAGAAAAGTATTTTTCTGTACTCAAATTATGCACATTCTATATAAATATTGTGTTTTATATATCACTTTTTACGGATGGATTTTTGTGCCCAACATATATTTTGAGGTCTTATCCTTTGTAGTTATGTAATGAAAAATTGACTTGTTTCGTCTTCAAATTATGTACTTTGTTGCAAAACATAAAGTAACATAATTTTCATTTTTTATGGTCTTCCGGTTTAACGCATACTTTGTGGACATGGGCTTTGTAATTTTGTAAGTGAAATGTTTTTTTCTGTACTCAAATTATGCGCATTGTATATAAATATTGTGTTTTATATATCACATTTTACGATTATATGAAGGATTTTTGTGCCCAACATGTATTTTGAAGTCTTATCCTTTGTAGTTATGTAATGAAAAATTGACTTGTTTCGTCTTCAAATTATGTACTTTGTTGCAAAACATTAAGTAACTTTGCGACTTGACTTTTGTAATTTTGAAAAAAGAAATTATTTTTCTCTATTCTTTGCTCACCGTACATGAGGGAAAAAACCAATAGACGGTATACTTTGAGAACATGAGCCACATAGCATATTTTAGCGACGTCCCCAAACTATGCTATAGATCTATTAAGTTTACGATTGTCTGGTCTTCAAACTATGCCTTCTATATATGAACAGCGTAAATGTCTAACGCATAGTTTGAAGACTAGACCGTCGTAAACGTTTTACTAGATCTACAGCATAGTTTAGGGACGTCGTTAAAGTATGCTATGTGACTCATGTCCTCAAAGTATGTGGTCTTATGGTTTTTTCCCTCTAAATTGTTTATTTATAAATATCTATCAAAAAAAACTTTATGGGGATACTACTGGAGACTCTACGAAGACATAGACACTGAAAAATTCGGGTGTCCTAAACTATGCGTTGTACAAACATATATATATATATATATATATATATATACATATATGTATATAATATATGTATATAATACATACAACACATACATACATACATACAAAAACACACAAACATGGGAATTGTTGTTTTACTCGGATACATACTTGTTATATTAATGAAAAATTTTATTTTAAAGCTGAAAATGTACAAGATGAACTAGATGAGCTCAGTTCCAGCAGAAACACAAAAAATTAAGAAACGAGGAGGAAATGAGCTGGATCTGCTGAACAAAATTAATTCTCGGTTCGATAAATAGAACAAATTTTAGGATGCACATATACATACATACATACATACATACATACATACATACATACATAACACATACATACATACATTTCGTTTAAAGTTTACTGGACAAGGCTATCTTTTCTTAAAATTCTTCGTACTAAAAATTTCTGCACTGTTCCACAAAAATTACTTCATCCTCACCTAAAAAATCGTTAAATTCTAGTAACTTAAGGATTTTTGTGAGCTGGTCTGTGAGACTTACGCGCAAATTAAAAAAAATTAATTTTTTGTAGAATTTTCTCAATTTAAAATACTTGATATTAAAAATTCAATATTTTTCTGCACTGTTCCACAAAAATTACTTTATCCTAACCTGAAAAATCGTTGAATTCAAGTAACTTAAGGATTTTTGTAAGTTGGCCTGTGAGACTTACGCAAAAATTAAAAAAAATAATTTATTTGTAGAATATTCTCAATTTAAAATGCTTGGTATTGAAAATTCAATAGTTTTTGCACTGTTGCACAAAGATTACTTTATCCTAACCTGAAAAATCGTTGAATTTAAGTAACTTAAGGATTTTTGTGAGTTGGCCTGTGAGACTTATGCGCAAATTGAAAAATAGTATATTACAATATAAGGGCAGAAAGTTCGAAATTCCTGCACTGCGCGAAATGATGCCCACGGCCTTGCCTCGGGCATCATTACGTAGTTTAGGGCTTTCGAATTTCGGCCCGTGTAATGTATACTATTTTTCTTTATATACGATCGAAAGTACGCTCGCTAATTTATTTTTTAAGAAAATTGCAATCGTGTTTCATTTGACAGCCGAACATCTTTATTTTCTTTTGCTCCTCGCTTCAACGCCTCTTGCGGACACTCGTGAAGCTCTGGTTTTTTCTCTGTCTCTCTCTTGCAAACAATATTCGCCTGCCCCGACATTTGATGCACGAGTGAAGCGAGTGCTTCTCCCTACTAAAAATAAAATCAGGAATCGTCATGAATGGTCAGAATTTCTGAACATTCCTGAACAATCTCACCACTTCTGACGTTTTCGAACGTTTCTCACCATTCCTAACCAAATACTTTCCAAGCTCCTCCCACTTTACTCCCACCATTTTCGAAGCTGTGACCATTTCTGAAATTCTTGACTATTTCTGAAATGTGTGAACACATAACCTATAAAAATTTTGGTACATCTTTCTAATTTTGGTAAAGTCTCATGAAAATTTATATATACATATAAAATCTTTCAAATTTATTTTTTACATTTCAGAATACATTATTCTATTATAAAAATTGTTCTTTTAACTTAACAAAAGTTCTCATTTTTCAAATTGGTATAATTATTGAATTAATTATACAGCAAAAGTAGGTAAATAAATCAAAACATTCGGACCATTCTTTTAACATTATTTAATATATTTATTTAATGTATATTTATAATATATTAATTTAATATATGTATATTTACTTGTAATTATTTAATATAGTTAATTAATAATAAATTCTGTTTCATAATATTAGTAATTTACTATACCAGTCAGTACTTATTATGAGAAGTATTTGCATTATAATTGAAATACAGTTATATTTAAATTATTATTAATCATTAATAGAATAATTTCTTACTATAATGATTATTAATAGTTTAAATTTAAAATTTATAAAAATTTTAATATTGCATTAATAATTCATTATTATTATAAATTATTAATGTTAAATTAAATTAATATTAAATACTAAATTCATTTTAAATGCAGATATAATAAGAATTATTATTAATCTGTATTCGAATTATAGTTTATGAAACATTCCAAATTGTAAAGTTAAGACTTAATTTATTATTGATTCAATTAATAATGTTAATTTTTATTAATTCACATAACCTATTATGACTAAATTGAAATATAATTAATTAATAAAAATTATTTAACAGTTTATTCTGATTTATTGATAATATTGGTAATTGAATTTTACTATTTTACAGTTGCTCTTTATATAGACAGTTGAATCCAGAAATATGTAAGTCGGTTCGGTAGTCGCAGTCGTTAGGGCAGTTGCAACTTTTTGCATATTGTTTAAATAAATAAAACAGAAGTGGCTTAAAAATATGGTCAAAAATGAGATACAAATGGTCTCAAATAGTCACCAATTATGGGCGGGGTCAACAAAGAGGAGGGGATAGTAGCAAACTTGTGACCACTTTAAACTTCCTCCTGATCAGTTGTGATAGATTTCTGACGAGATCCATCCAGAATCGTAAGAAAACTGGATTAAAGTGGTCAGGCAACCTGACCATTTGTCTGACCATTCCTGATTTTATTTTTAGTAGGGCTGTTCGGAGGAGGCACGAAAAAAATGTGAAAGATAAAATAATATTATATTTTTAAAAGAATTTTTCTGTTGGTACAAAATTAATTTTATGTTTCTAAAATTCTAAACGTTCTAATGAACACAATTTCATTATTTCTTCAAATTATTAAAATTTTATTACAACATTTTGGCACGTATTAAAAAAGAAATTAGAATTTTTTAATTATTTTATTTTTGTTTTTAATGTTTATTAAAATAAGTTTTGAAAATAATTATATCCACAAAAGATTTCGTTCATTTCAATATTCAGAGCTTGTGGATAATAAATTTATAAAGTATAAAAAGTTTTCTTGATAATTTTTTTTCTCATTTTATATTGCGATAACAATTATTCGCTAAATTTTCATTGAACTCGAAATTTTCTTATTTACCGACAGTGGTATTTTTACCGACAGAGAATTCTTTTACTCCCGCTGTAATAGAGGTTGGGTATGAAAATCAACCGAATCACAAATGTTTGACTTTCTGCTGCGAAATCGCAGAGGGAAGTACGTACTTTCGACCGAGGTATAAAAAAAATTAATTTATTTGCAGTATTTTCTCCATTTAAAATACATGGTATTGAAAATTCAATAGTTTTTTCACTGTTCCACAAAAATTACTTTATTTTAACCTAAAAAATCGTTGCATTCTAGTAACTTGAGGATTTCTGTGAGTTGGCCTGTAAGGATTGCGCGCAATTTAAAAAAAATAATTTATTTGCAGAATTTTGTGAATTTAAAATACTTGATATTAAAAATTAAATATTTTTCTGCACTGTTCCACAAAAATTACTTTATCCTAACCTGAAGAATCGTTAAATTCTAGTAACTTAAGGTTTTTTGTGAGCTGCCCTGCCAGATTTGGATTTACTATATGTCCACTTTTAAAGTGGACAAATGGTAGACATAGTAGACATACGGTAAAAGTGGAAATAAACTATTTAGAAGGTTTAGAAAGATTTAGAAGATTCGATAAACATAAATGTATAGGTGGTTAGACTTTAAATAGTAGAAAAAAGTTCATCAAAAAAATCAAAAATGTTAGAAAAAGCTCTTATAATTAATAAATTAACTATTCTACAGTCGATTCATCCATTATTTAAGTTGAATTAAATCGTAAATTGTTCAATTATTAATGATAAATATGCGAACTGTGAGACCTGTCAATGTATTGGTAACATGCGTGATACCAGTAGCAGACTACGATTCGGATCACTACGATCATATTCTGAACGGCGGAACTGATTTGGATAAACGCGCGAAGTTTAAAAATGATGTGTAAATATAGTAAACATTGAAAAAAATTGCTTTCTTTGATTTAAGGGGTTACATGGGTCAAAACGTCCGGACAATGTATGATTGTTTAATTTTTTTTTTCATAAAATAAATAAATTTTTTTTATTTAAGTGTTTTTATATCTTAAAGTACCGTATTAAAAGAGAAGGTTGTAAAAATTTCGTTAAAAAATATTTTAAATCAGGGCCGTATCTACAGGTTCCGTGAGAACCCTTCCAAAAAAGCGGTGGTCACGATATCTTCTGACCGGTTCATTTAAAATCAAAAAAACAAATATTTTCTGTTAGTGGATGAGTATAGCTCGTGATTGAACGAAGGAATATTTTTTTTGTTGATTAGAACCGATTTTACATGGTCTTAATGGTTCTAAAAATTTTAACTTTTGACAAAAGACACTGTCAAACATCCAAATTTCAATTTCTTTAAAAACCCTTCGTTCAATTACGAGATATATTCACCCACTAACAGAAAATTTTTTGTATTTTGATTTTAGATGAAGCAGTCAAAAGATATCTTGACCACCGCAAAAGCAATTTTTTTTAAAGGGGCCCGAAGAACTGTTGCTACGGGCCTGATTTTTAATATTTTTTAAAAAAAATTTAATATCTTTCTCATTTAATAGTGTACTTTCAGATACCAAAGTGTTCAAATAAAAAAATTTATTTAATTTATAAAGAAAAAAAAAATTATTAAAAAAACATACGTTTTCAGGTCGTTTTGACCCATGTAACCCCTTAAGAGATATCCACTCTTCCACTCTATTATATTAAGTTAGAGAACGACCGACCGACCGACCGACCGACCGACCGACCGACCGACCGACTCACACCTCTTTCTATCTGTCTAACATCTATTAGAATACTTCACTCACACACATGTCCAAAAAACATTTACCCATGTATGTTACACATATACGCTAAACACATACATGTCATGTCACGCATGCGCAGTAGTATTCCATGAATGTCACGCATGCGCAGTAGTGTTCTATCAATGTTACGCATGCGCAGTAGTGTTTTATCAATGTCACACATGTATAGTAGTATTCTATCAATGTCACACATGCAAAGTAGTATTCTATCAGTGTCACGCATGCGCAGTAGTGTTGTATCAATGTTACACATGCGCAGTAGTGTTCTATCAATGTTACACATGCGCAGTAGTGTTCTATCAATGTTACGTATGCGCAGTAGTGTTGTATCAATGTTATGCGTGCGCAGTAGTGTTCTATGAATATCAGGCATGCGCAGTAGTTTTCTATCAATGTTACGCATGCGCAGTAGTGTTCTATCAATGTTACGCATGCGCAGTAGTGTTCTATCAATGCTACGCATGCGCAGTAGTGTTCTATCAGTGTGACGCATGCGCAGTAGTGTTCTATCAATGTCACGCATGCGCAGTAGTTTTCTATCAATGTTACGCATGCGCAGTAGTGTTCTATCAATGTTACGCATGCGCAGTAGTTTTCTATCAATGTCACGCATGCGCACTAGTTTTCTATCAATGTCACGCATGCGTAGTAGTGTTCTATCAGTGTTACGCATGCGCAGTAGTGTTCTATCAATGTCAGGAATGCGCAGTAGTGATCTATGAATATCAGGCATGCGCACTAGTGTTATATGAATATCAAGCATGCGCTCAAAACACCCACACATGTATACTCACACATATACACTAATCACATGTACATGTATACTCACACATGTAGATAAATTACATACACATGTATACTGACTCATCTGCAGATATAAACTCCTACATATACACAAATCACATATATAGATTTAATAAACGATTGATAATATAAATTGTTGAATTTTTTATGGTTCGTTGATGCACGTAGTGTCTGTTGAAATTTTTTTAAATATACGTAAAAACCTCACCCGCTAATGCTGCGCTGTCTGTGTTGTAAGGGAACTTATTTATTTACTTGTGTATTTACTTATTTATTAAATTTGTTTGACAGAAATCAACAATAATTTTTTAGATGGATAATCAGTGAAAAATGACTTATATATCTGTAAGTGTAATTTTCAACTGACTTTTAGTAAAATTATTTGTTTGACAGAAATTTACGATAATAAATAAATCACAATAAAATAACAATCAGTGAAGATTGACTGATATTTTAGTACTTTTCAACTGATTTTCAGTAAAATTCCACTGATTATGAATCCAAAGTCACTTTTTAAAAATACAAAATGGCGAATCCAGGATAGCGGACGAAAATGAAAGATTTAGTAAGAGAATACGTAAAAATAACATTTCGTATAATGTACAATGACAATTTTTTAAAATGTCACTTCATAATAATTTTTGTCTTATTACACAATGATTTTAAGTAAAATAATTTATATTTTTATAAATATTAATAATTTTTTACATTTTCTAACCACTATAAGGTTTTAATTTTGTAAATGTTCAAACTCTGGTTTAGAAAGAAAAATTTATATTATTATACAACTATATTGTCTAGACTTGCAAACCCAAAGTCTAGACAAAATTGTCGTAACAATATTGTTACAATATATATTGTAACAATATTGGTGACGGTGACGTGCGTAAGAATAGTGCAGTAAAAATTTCAAAAAAACATTTCTCAAAAAAATTAATAAAACAGCATTTTTATATAGTTTACGAGATAAAAATTCCTGAAAAAAAGTGCTGAAATTATTTGATTGAAGAGCGATCACAAATGATGTCACGCAATTTTTCGGGATTTTATACCCCCCCTCCCCCTGTCAAACAAATTTCATGCAATTTCATATGTAAAAATACATTGTGTCACGTTTAGTAGAGACCCTCCACCCTCCCCCAAAAAACGTGACATCATTTATGAACGCTCCCTTGCAAATATCTTGCAAAATATTAAAAATTTTGTAAAACTTTTTGGCACACTTATTTAGGACCCTAAACACTATCAAATTACAAAGTAGCCAAGTATCAAGGAATATAACCTTAAATTGAAGGGAATATTGCATTTCATATTCGGAATATTCCAGTGGAATGTTCCAGAGATCTTAAAGTAATATTAAAATGTCCGCTGCACAGGAATATTCCAAGATAACATTTAGGGAATGTTCCACGGTTATATCGAAGTAATATTCCAGGATGATGTTGAAGGAATGTTCCACCGTAATATTAATGGAATATTCCAGGGTGATGTTGAGGGAATGTTCCCAGATAATATTAAATATGTTGAAAATACCATTGAAAATCGTTTTTACTAAAGAAAGAAGATAAAGAGAAAAAAAGTCAAATTTTTTCAAAGTATGAAATTTTGGAATATTTCCAGGGAATATTCCCTTAATATTCATTCAACATTACCTTGGAATATTCCATTAATATTACGGTGGAACATTCCTTCAACATCATCCTGGAATATTACTTCGAAATTACCGTGGAACATTCCCTCAATGTTATTTTTGGAATATTTCTGTGGGGCGGACATTTTAATATTACTTTAAGATCCCTAGAATATTCCGAATATGAAATGTAATATTCCCTTCATTTTAAGGTTATATTCCGTACTGCTTGGGTATAAGCAAAACCAAAATCTCGTCGGTTCATAGAGCCATGGAACGCCCCATATAGCATTTTAAGATGATTCACATTTTGGACAAGTTAAAACCTACGATATTGGCTGGTTTTAATAAAAATTTAGGGGAAAATGGGTCAAAAGTACTAAAAGATAGGCAAATATTATTTTTGAAATATCTTTTTTATTTTTTGTGTAGGGGAGCGTGGGGTAATGGGAGCTTTTAAATTTCACGTACTTAAAAGCCTTCAAATTCGCTGCAATGTCTAGAAAATCTTCTACAACCTTTGTTTATATCATTCCAAAACAAACGATTACATTCTTGACAAATTTTTAGTAAAGACAAGACAAAATGTATTTTTTGAGTTTTCGTTGTAAAATGCAAAATATTTCTAAACATCACCATAAGTAGTTAAAATCGTATTATTTAGTTATGCTTTTTCATTATATGATAGGTGAATATGTGTAGATATATATTCTTGTATAAAAATCGAGATAATAATAAAATTTGTTTATATTTTTATTTTTTTATTCAAATTTTGGCCTGAACAATTCTGTGGGGTAATGGGAGAATTTGTGTCAGCCCAAAGAATCTTCGTTACTATGTTACGGCTTTTGTTATTTCTTTCACAATTGTAAAAGATATCACCTTATGAAAAAACTTTTAATTAAAAAATAATTTTTCGTGGAAAAAATAAAATTTTTTTCAAAATTTTTTTATTCAATTAAAATTTAGGAAAAAGTTTATTCTAAGTCTAAAGTTTTGGCTTCATTGTAAGTATTAACACTTTTTCTATTGTAAAACAAAAAATATTCCTAAAAAATAGAAATTTTTTAAATTTCAAGTGAAAACTCCGAATACCCCACAAATTGGGTGATGGCAAAAAATGTATTTTTTTTTTTTTGAAATTTTTTTTTTCCAATTTACTTTCTCTTTTAAAGTTTCTAATTAAACATAATTAAAGATAAATAACGAAATGTGTAGCAATTGTTTAAAAAATAAAAAAGCACAAACTATTAGAGGCAAAAAAGGAGATATTTAAAAAAATCCTTTTTTCCCCACTTAATTCACATCAATATCAAACATCGGAAAAACCTCGATACATCGAAAATATTGAAATTAAAACATCGAGGTTATAAACATCGATGTTTCCGATGTCGATGTCCCATCATTACAGAAAATCCTATTAGTAAGAAAAGAATAGACGTATCTTCGCCCTTTTCTTACTAATTATCCAAAGAATCAGGCTAACCTGTTCAAATAACTATTTATTTGATACCATAAATTAAAATATTTATGTCTATTAAATATTTACTTAGTTCAAATAAATAAAAATAAATAAGTAAAAACAAATAAGTTTAAATACAACCGAACGAGCGTTAGCGAGTTAGGTATATGTCGCTAGTTACTAATAAAACATATCTTTTACCTTTAGAAAACGTTTTTTTACAACAATGTGATCAAAAATTAGAAATTAAGCAAAACTTTTTCGATTATTAAAATAAATATATTTACTTAAATAAATATTATTCAAAGCTAAGAATCAGTATTTTACTTAGAAAAATAAATTTGAATAACAATTTTTCAAACAATTTTATATGTAAAAAAAATAACCTGAACAATTAATTTTGATTGAAAATCAATTATTATTATATTTAGTAGAATACAAAAAATAACTCCTCCTACTTTAAGAAAGCAATTTTTTTTATTCTTTGGTTCAATAGCACAAAAAGGGAGTAAATATTTAATTTTTAAAAAGTTACATTTAGTCTTAACTTCTTAAGAAAACAAAGACTTCTGGCCAAAAAAATAAACATCTCCTATTTTCAAAGTGCAATTTTTTATTTGTTTGTTGAGTTAAAGAAAATGGAGAAAGTGATTAATGTTTAAAAAATAACACATATTACTATATGTGTTATAGAAAGAAAAGAAAAAATAAATGATTTAGACCAATAAAAATAATAAACAAACTCCTCCTATTTTCAAAATCAACTTTTCTATCTGTTGGTTGAGTTAAACAAAATGGAGAAAAAATTATATTTAAATTTATAATTCCAACCCCCAAAGAAAAAATAGATGTTCTACACCAATTAAAATAAAATTAAAACTCCTCCTTCTTAAAGAAAAATATTTCTTATTTGTGGCTTCAATAGAACAAAATGTAGAAAATAATAATATTTAAAAAAGATCAAATTTAGTCCCAACCCCCAAAAGATAAAATGGATGTTTAAGACCAATTAAATTAAAATTTAAACTACTCCCTCTTAATAAAAGCTATTTTCTTTTCCTGTGTTCAATAGAACAAAATGGAGAAAATATCAAACTTTAAAAAATATAAGTCTCAACCCCTCACGAAAAAAAACTGCTATTAGCCAATAAAAAAATCAAACTCCTCCTACATTTTAATTCATTGGTTCAGTTAAACAAAATGGAGAAAAATTTATTATTTAAGAAATAAAACATATACACTACCGTCGGGAATTATCGGTACGGCTGTACGCGCACGGCCCAAAAACATACCAATCTTTAAATCACGATTTTTTTGTAAATACAAATGTCAGAAAATTAACAAATATACCATTCGAAAGATAATTAAATTCTACGATTAATAATACATAACTGAAAATTTTAATAATTTATACAAAGCTTGCAGCAATCTACAAATTTGACAAAAAAAATTTTAAAATAAAATTTTTTTGGAAATTTTTTCAACCCCTGCACATTTTTTAAAAATTGTAGAAAAAATTTGAAACTTATATAGGTGTGATCATTTAAGTCTCATCTTTAATTTAAGACCAAAAGAGTTCAAAAATCTTAATCGGTTAGCGAGATATCATTATAAACGGCAGAGCATTTTCAGCCAAAAACCGTTCAAAATCGACTAATTCACTGCATTTGTCAAAAGACATGCTCGGACGTTTATAATGATATCTCACGAACCGAATAAGATTTTTGAACTCTTTTGGTCTTCAATTGAAGATGAGACTTAAACGATCACAACTATATAAGTTTTAAATTTTTTCTACAATTTTTAAAAAATGTGCAGGGGTTGAAAAAATTTCCACAAAAATTTAATTTTTTAAATTTTTTTATCAAATTTGTTGATTGCTGCAATCTTTGTATAAATTATTAAAATTTTCAGTTATGTATCATTAATCGTAGAATTTAATAATCTTTCGAATGGTATATTTGTTAATTTTCTGACATTTGTATTTACAAAAAAATCGTGATTTAAAGATTGGTATGTTTTTGGGCCGTGCGCGTGCAGCCGTACCGATAATTCCCGACGGTAGTGTATTTACAAAATAATCGTGATTTAAAGATTGGTATGTTTTTGGGCCGTGCGCGTGCAGCCCGTACCGATAATTCCCGACGGTAGTGTAATTCCAACCCCCAAAAGAAAAAATGGATGTTCTAGACCAAGGAAAATAAAATTGAAACTCCTCCTTCTTAATCAAAGCTTTTTTCTATTTGTTGGTTAAGCTAAACAAAATGGAGAAAAAATTAAATATTTAGATTTAAAACATACTATTCCAACCCCCAAAAGAAGAAATGGATGTTCTAGACCAATTAAAATAAAATTTAAACTCCTCCTTTTTAAAGAAACCTTTTTTCTATTTGTTGGTTCAATAGAACAAAATGGAGAAAATATTGAACTTTAAAAAATATAAAATTTAGTCCCAACCCCCAAAAGATAAAATGGATGTTTAAGAGCAATTAAATTAAAATTTAAACTCCTCCCTTTTAATAAAAACTATTAAATATTAAATATTAAATATTAAATATTAAATATTAAATATTAAATATTAATTATTAAATATTAAATATTAAATATTAAATATTAAATATTAAATATTAAATATTAAATATTAAAAACTATAAGTCTCAACCCCTCACGAAAAAAAACTGCTATTAGCCAATAAAAAATCAAACTCCTAAATTTTTATTCATTGGATCAGTTAAACAAAATGGAGAAAAATTTATTATTTAAGAAATAAAACATATATTTCTAACCCCCAAAAAGAAAAATGGATGATAAGATTTAAACTTCTCCTTCTTAAAGGAAAATATTTTTATTTGTGGCTTCAATAAAACAAAATGGAGAAAATATTAATATTTAAAAAATATAAAATTTAGTCCCAACCCTCAAAAGATAAAATGGGTGTTTAAGACCAATTAAATTAAAATTTAAACTCCTCCCTTTTAATAAAAACTATTTTTCATTCGTGGGTTCAAAAGAACGAAATAAAAATATAGGAGGAGCTTGATTTTTTTATTGGCTAATAGCATTTTTTTCGTGAGGGGTTGAGATTTATAGTTTTTAAATTTTAATACTTTCTCCATTTCGTTCTTTTGAACCTACGAATGAAAAATAGTTTTTATTAAAAGGGAGGAGTTTAAATTTTAATTTAATTGGTCTTAAACATCCATTTTATCTTTTGTGGGTTGGGACTAAATTTTATATTTTTTAAATATTAATAATTTCTCCATTTTGTTCTATTGAAGCCACAAATAATAAATATTTTTCTTTAAGAAGGAGGAGTTTAAATTTTATTTTAATTGGTCGAAATCATCCATTTTTGGGGGGGGGTTGGAATTATATGATTTATTTTTTAAATATTAATTTTTTCTCCATTTTGTTTAACTCAACCAACAAATAGAAAAATTGATTTTGAAAATGGGAGGAGTTTGTTTATTATTTTTATTGTTCTAAATCATCCATTTTTTCTTTGGGGGTTGGTAATATATGTGTTATTTTTCAAATATTAATTACTTTCTCCATTTTCTTTAACTCAACCAACAAATAAAAAATTGCACTTTAAAAATAGGAGGAGCTTATTTTTATTGGCCAGAAGTTTTTTTTTCTTAATGAGTTAAGACTAAATGTAACTTTTTAAAAACTAAATATTTTCTCCCTTTTTGTACTGTTGAACCAACGAATAAAAAAATTGCTTTCTTAAAGTAGGAGGAGTTAGAATCTCATTTTAATTGGTCTAAAAAGTAAATTTTCTAATTATTTTAGAAAAACGGGGAAATATTGTCTATTTTATCTTTGTCAGTATAATTGATTGTAGCATTAATTCCATTTGTTTTCTGCTTTTTTATTTTTTATATTCTACTAAATATAATAATAATTAATTTTTAATCAAAATTAATTGTTCATGTTATTTATTTTTAACATGAAATTGTTTAAAAAATTTTTATTCAAATTTATTTTTCTAAGTAGAGTAGAGGGGGGTAATGTAGTGCAGAGGGTAATGTAGTGCACTGGCTTTACTGACTAAACGAATGAATTGAATTTCTTGCCGTTGGTATGGTAGGTTTAAAGTATCAAAGTATATTAATGTATATCATTTTGGCTTTATTGTGCTTCTTCTAAAAGAAGTTGTGGCGTCACTTTAAAAACACTAGATTTCGAAACAATATTTCCGTTTTTTAGTGACTTGAAGAAAATGTAAGGCTCGTTAAAAAAAGTATCAGGAAAGTGCTTTTTCCATGTAAAATTTACTTCTGAACACAAATTTAGTATTGTTTTGACGTTTAATTTTGTTTTTATTGAGACATTGAAGTCAACGTGAAGAAAGTGCTTGGGGGCATTGTAGTGCACGGGGTTGGGGGCAATGTAGTGGAATTATACAGAATACCGTAAATATGTATTATTTAACCATGTTTGCTTTTTCCAAATTTTTGCAGTTTTCTTTCAGTTTTATCTAACACAGGACCAAAGAAATCTCTAGTTTTTAGTGCTGTCCACGAGATGAGATGATACCATGCAAAGTCTCGATTTCGTCTCGGTTTTTACATGCAAAGTCTCGTCTCGTGGGTATCACTACTAGTTTATGGTTTTTTAAGTTTCTTATGTTCCTAATATCATATCTAATAAAATAAAATCGTTTATAATATATTCTCTGCTTTTTATTTCACTAATAAAGTGGTGCACTACATTGCCCCACAAATTTTAGAATGTCGAAAAAAAGTGCCTTCAGTTTTTTGGATATAGAAAAACTCCATCTACATCTACAAAAAAATAATGTACACCATAAATGTAGCTAGAAGCATTGTCTTTCCAATGAGTCCTTATTGATCAAAATTGATTGAAAGTTGCGACCACAGGAGTCTTCGAAAGAAAAGTGCACTACATTACCCTCTTCTACTCTAAAATACTGATTTTTAGCTTTGAATAATATTTATTTAAATAAATTCATTTATTTTAATAATCCAAAAAGTTTTGCTAAATTTCTAATTGTTGATCACATTTTTTTAAAAAACGTTTTTTAAAAGTAAAAGATATGATTTATTAGTAATATCTCTTAAATCAAAGAAAGCAATTTTTTTTCAATGTTTACTATATTTACACATCATTTTGAAACTACGCGCGTTTATCCAAATCAGTTCCTTTCGTTCCGCCGTTCAGAATATGATCGTAGTGAATCGTAGTCTGCTACAAGTATCACGCATGTTACCAATACATTGACAGGTCTCACAGTTCGCATATTTATCATTAATAATTGAACAATTTACGATTTAATTCAACTTAAATAATGGATAAATCGACTGTAGAATAGTTAATTTATTAATTATAAGAGCTTTTTCTAAAATGTTTTAGTTTTTTGATGAACTTTTTTCTACTATTTAAAGTCTAACCAGCTATACATTATTTATGTTTATCGAATCTGTCAGGAAGTTCAAGTAATTACACAGCCACACAAAAAAAAAAGTTCTGATCTGGGGGTCTCACTATGTAGACTTTATGTTTTTTGGGTCGCTGAATCCGAATCCGAGGTCCATTTAACCTCATCAGATCAGGATTTTGACATAACCTCAAAAAACCAATATGACGGACACATTTTTGAAAAGTTCATTGGATTCGCTTCAAATTCGTTACTCGGGGGTTTTTGGGGTCGCTGATTACGAATTTGAAGTCTGATTTCAAAAATTCAAAATGGCGGATCCAATATGGCGGACACGTTTTTGAAAAATTCATCGGATTCGCTTGAAATTCGTTACTCTGGGGTTTTTGGGGTCGCTGATTACGAATCTGATGTCGGTTTTTCAAAATTCAAAATGGCGGATCCAATATGGCTGACACATACATATTGGATCCGCCATTTTGAATTTTTGAAATCTGACTTCAAATTCGTAATCAGCGACCCCGAAAACCCCCGAGTAACAAATTTCAAGCGAATCCGATGAATTTTTCAAAAACGTGTCCGCCATATTGGATCCGCCATTTTGAATTTTTGAAATCAGACTTCAAATTCGTAATCAGCGACCCCAAAAACCCACAAGTAACGAATTTGAAGCGAATCCAATGAACTTTTCAAAAATGTGTCCGCCATATTGGTTTTTTGAGGTTATGTCAAAATCCTGATCTGATGGGGTTAAATGGACCTCGGATTCGGATTCAGCGACCCAAAAAACATAAAGTCTACATAGTGAGACCCCCAGATCAGAACTTTTTTTTTTGTGTGGCTGTGTTATTAATGATTTAGAGATTTATTTATTGCAAAAATTTGCTAAAATCTATTCTGTAAACATCCATTTTACATATTTAACACTTCCTTTTGCTATCAAACACCTTCTAAATAGTTTATTTCCACTTTTACCGTATGTCTACTATATGTCTACCATTTGTCCACTTTAAAAGTGGACATATAGTGAATCCTAATCTGGCAAGGGGCCTCTGAGACTTACGCGCAAATTAAAAAAAAATTTATTTGCAAAATATTCTCCATTTAAAATGCTTGGTATTGAAAATTTAATAGTTTTTGCACTCTTCCACAAAGATTACTTTATCCTAACCTGAAAAATCGTTAAATTTAAGTAACTTAAGGATTTTTTTAAGTTGGCCTACTGTTTGACTTACGCGCAATTTAAAAAAAATAATTTATTTGCAGAATTTTCTCAATTTAAAATAATTGGTAGTGAAAATTCAATATTTTTTTGCACTGTTCCACAAATATTACTTTATCCTAACCTGAAAGATCGTTAAATTCTAGTAACTTAAGGATTTTTGTGAGTTGGCCTGTGAGACTTACACGAAAATTTAAAAAATTATTTTTATTTTTACCACTTACTCGATTTAAAATACTTGGTATTTTAAATTCAATAGTTTCTGCACTGTTACAAAAAAATAACTTTATCCTAACCTGAAAAATCGTTGAATTCAAGTCTCAATTTAAAATACTTGGTATTGAAAATTCAATAGTTTTTGCACTGTTCTACAAAGATTACTTTATCCTAACATAAAAAAGCGTTGAATTCTAGTAACTTAAGGATTTTTGTGAGCTGGCCTGTGAGACTGACACGAAAATTTAAAAAATTATTTTTAGTTTTACCATTTACTCGATTTAAAATACTTGGTATTTAAAATTCAATAGTTTCTGCACTGTTCCACAAAGATTACTTTATCCTAACCTGAAAAATCGTTGAATTTAAGTCTTAATTTAAAATACTTGTTATTGAAAATTTAATAGTTTTTGCACTGTTCTACAAAGATTACTTTATCCTTACCTGAAAGATCGTTAAATTCTAGTAACTTAAGGATTTTTGTGAGATGGCCTGTAAGACTTACACGAAAATTTAAATAATTATTTTTATTTTTACCACTTACTCAATTTAAAATACTTGGTATTGAAAATTTAATAGTTTTTGCACTGGTCCACAAAAATTACTTTATTTTCACCTAAAAAATCGTTGCATTCTAGTAACTTGAGGATTTCAGTGAGTTGGCCTGTGAGAATTGCGCGCAATTTAAAAAAAATAATTTATTTTCACATTTTTCTGAATTTAAAATACTTGATATTGAAAATCGAATATTTTTTTGCACTGTTCCACAAAAATTACTTTATCCTAACCTGAAAAATCGTTGAATTCAAGTAACTTAAGGATTTTTGTAAGTTGGCCTGTGAGACTTACGCGAAAGTTGAAAAAAAATTTATTTGCAGAATATTCTCAAGTTAAAATACTTGGTATAGAAAATTCAATACTTTTTTCCACTGTTCCACAAAAAATAATTTCTCCTAGCCTAAAAAATCGCGAAATTTGAAAAAAAATAAAATACCGTGGGCATAGCGTGGGTCAACCTTGGCAATAACTTGGACATAATATTGCTCGACCATGTTTTGAGCGTCGATCAACCGTGGAAACCCTACTAAAAAAAAAAGACTGTAAATACGAGCGTAAATATGACTGTGAATACGACCCTAAATACGGGCCTTAGAAGGGTAGTGTAATTGAAACAGCAAATACAGCCGTATTTATGCCCGTATTTACGGTCATATATGAATACCATTTTAAAGAAAAAAAAATATATATATATACCCCTACAGCACCGAAACTTTCCTAAAAATTTATTGAATATTTACTTGTAATATTCGGCATATTTAACTGAAATGTTTAGTGAAAATTGTTCTTTACACAACTTTCAATAAACATTGCAATTACATATTCCGAACATTGCAAGTAAATATTTAATAAATTTTTAGGAAAGTTTCGGTGCTGTGGGGGTATATATAATATAATGAAACATCATTAATTATTATTAATTTAATATATTAAATATAATATTGCAACTAAAATAAATATTATTTAGGGTAAGTATTGAAATACGATTTATTCTTATAATAAATGCATTTATTATGCATGCATAACAAACAAATATATAAATGTCACTTTATTTTAATCACAAACACACATATACACATGGTACAATTATTAATTAAAAATTGTAATTTTTATTATTTTTATTATAAGAGAAAAAATACTTGTACGCACAATAAAAACACTTGTACATTTTTCAACAGCTAAATAAAAATCACAAATGACGCGAATCACATCATCACTATCTGTATCTAAATCGGATTCTGAATCTGATAAAATGGTGTCATTGTTGTCATCATCATTACCTATTGAATGTTGCTAAAAGTTTAGATAAAAATTTTCAAAATTAAAATTTATACTTACAATAATCTGTAGTCTTCATTCTTTTTCTGCAAGAAGAACATACAACATCACTTGATTCTAAAAAATTGAATTTTTCTAAAAGTGGCTGTGATACGCGACGCAAACTTTGTCTCTTGATATGATTTTTTTCGGAAAAAGGATTACAACACACATTTTTAAATTTACTCGACATTTTAATCAAAATCACGAATAAACACTTTCTTCATGTAAAAAACTTTAAACAAGAATTAAAAATCGATTTTCGCTCTGCGATACAAGTGCAGCGATTTTGACAAATGTAAATTTGAGACTCCTTAGGTTAAGTTTTAAACAAAAGAGTGTTAACTTTTTCAAGTTTGACACTCTGCATAGTAAATTTGATTATTTTTTTTCTCCGTGTATAGTACCGTGTGCGAACGACATGTATTAGGAGCTTAATTATTTATTTAAACCCATTAAACTTATCAGGCCAACTCTGAATTTTTTTGCAAAACTTTCTTAACGTTTTCAGGCATGTTTTTAAAAAAAAATAAAAAAATTTATCATACCTAAAGTTAAAAATTTTTAATTTGTTTATAAAAACTTTTTATTTTTTTAATAAAAAATAAAAAAATAAATTTTTTGTTATTATTATTCTAAAGTAGAGAGAAAAACTAAACTTTTTTTTTCTTGGCAAAAAATAAAAAAAAGCAATATTTTTTTAGTTATCTGACATTGAAAATATATCTACATTTAAGAAACGAAAATTTTTAAAATTCATAACTCAAAAATTTGGCTTCCAAAAAAAAAAATATACGTGTCTGTTTTTTTCGATACAAAATAGAAAGATTATTAAATTCTACGATTAATGATATGCAACTGAAAATTTTAATAATTTATACAAAGCTTGCAGCAATCTATAAATTTGACCAAAACAATTTTAAAATAAAATTTTTTTAGAAATTATTTCAACCCCTGCACATTTTTTAAAAATTGTAGGAAAATTTTGAAACTTATATAGGTGTAATCATTCAAGTCTTATCTTTAATTTAAGACCAAAAGAGTTTAAAAATCTTATTCGGTTCGTGAGATATCGTTATATAAGTTCGAGCATGTTTTTTGACAATTGCATTGAATTAATCGATTTTGAACGTGTTTTCGCTGAAAATTCTCGGCCGTTTATAATGATATCTCTCGAACCGATTAAGATTTTTTAACTCTTTTGGTTTTAAATTAAAGATCAGATTTCAATGATTACACTTATATAAGTTTCAAATTTTTCCTACAATTTTTAAAAAATGTGCAGGGGTTGAAATAATTTCCAAAAAAATTTTATTTTAAAAATTTTTTTGTCAAATTTGTAGATTGCTGCAAGCTTTGTATAAATTATTAAATTTTTCAGTTACATATCATTAATCGTAGAATTTAATAATCTTTCGAATGGTATATTTGTTAATTTTCTGACATTTTTATTTACAAAGAAATCGTGATTTGAAGATTGGTATGTTTTTGGGCCCTGCGCGTGCAGCCGTACGAATCCGATGACATTTTTTCAAAATTCAAAATGGCGGATCCAGTATGGCGGGTGACTTTTTAAAAAAATCAATTAAAACGCACGAAACATGTTACTCGGGGGTTTTTGGGGTCGCTGATTACGAATCCGATGACATTTTTTCAAAATTCAAAATGGCGGATCCAATATAGCGGGTGACTTTTTAAAAAAATCAATTAAAACGCACGAAACATGTTACTCGGGGGTTTTTGGGGTCGCTGATTACGAATCCGATGACATTTCTTCAAAATTCAAAATGGCGGATCCAATATGGCGGGTGACTTTTTAAAAAAATCAATTAAAACGCACGAAACATGTTACTTGGGGGTTTTTGGGGTCGCTGATTACTAATCCGATGACATTTTTTCAAAATTCAAAATGGCGGATCCAATATGGCGGGTGACTTTTAAAAAAAATCAATTAAAACGCACGAAACATGTTACTCGGGGGTTTTTGGGGTCGCTGATTACGAATCCGATGACATTGTTTCAAAATTCGAAATGGCGGATCTAATATGGCGGGTGTCTTTTAAAAAAACAATTAAAACACTGGAAATTTGTTACTCGGGGGTTTTTGGGGTCGCTGATTACGAATCCGATGACATTTTTTCAAAATTCGAAATGGCGGATCTAATATGGCGGGTTTCTTTTAAAAAAACAATTAAAACACTGGAAATTTGTTACTCGGGGGTTTTTGGGGTCGCTGATTACTAATTTTCTATCAGGTTTTGTTAAGATTAATTTAATTTACCTATTATTAGCCTACACATATTCTTTAAAAATGTAGTTTCCAGGATCCACCGCGAGGAGGTTGTAGGTACTTAAGGATCCCATATTTTTTTATTATTTTTTTTTTTTTGCTTTTTTAAATTTTTATTCTTTTTTTATTGCTTTTTGTATTCTTTTTTAATTTTTTTTTTTTGCTTTTTTAAATTTTTATTCTTTTTTTTAAATTTTTTGTATTCTTTTTTTATTTTTTTTATTATTTTTTTTATTTGTCAGACATTTTTTTTATTAATCACATCATTGCCCTAAAATTTAATTAATCTTTTCGTTTTCGAGTATCACACCATCTAGCAATTCAAATGTTCTTAAAACTCCAGTTTCATCATTGTTATCATCACCATCAACACCACTTTGTTCGCGCATATTAGTACTCAAAACGTTTTCATTTTCGGGAATTGCGAGTAAATCAATAACCTCACGAGGAAAAGGTAATTTTTTTCTTTTGTTCAAACGAGAAGTAAGTCCAACAGTTGATACAACTGGGTCAGTAGTATCCATAGATCTATAAAAAAGATCTTCTAATGTAGCTTCTCTAGAAATTATTCTGCAATGAAATTGTCTGAAATGTTTATACTTCTTATTGCGTGCTTCAGAAGCTTCTTTGCCTAACATTCCGACAGGCAAAATACTAAAACTAATAATTTCAGATCCATGAAATAAAATTTTGTGCAAAGTAGATGGCATGTAATACCAACTGTAATACTTTAAATAAATATCAATGGTTGAAGAACATAGATCATCAAAACGTAATGGATCAATTGGTAAATGCATGGACAAAGCAATTAAAATGGTTTTAAAATTACGAATTAATTGTTTGTCAAGTCCCAGACACTCAGCAAAAAGATCTGGATCTTCAAATGCTCGACGTGCAGTGTTGCCGTCGTTGGTAGTACCACTACCACCTGGTTTTGGTAAATCTACTTTTATTCCAATTTTCTCTTCTAAGATTTTCTGAATCTTAGCTTTTTGAAGTTCGTATTCAGCTTTTTCTGCCGGTGATCTTACCTGCCATTTCTTTATATTAATTTTGTAGGATATGTGCAAGCAACATTCAAGAAATCTAATTCAGGCATGAAGTGGACTAATTCCAAATTGAAGACTCTCTTCATTTGCTGAAAATGTGCCATTGTTTCTATTCCTAATATCATTGAATTGCTTTGGTGTAGCATGACAGACAGGGCATGTTTGCATTGACTTCGTGTTTGTAATTGTTGCTAGAACTTTACCATCTATTAAAGTTAAACATAATGTAAAATGTATTCGTAAGCAAACGTCTCCAATTTCAATGTCAATATATTCTAATTTTTCAATTTCATCTTCTATTAACCGTTTTTGTTCTAAAATAAGCTGAGAAGTTTCTTTAGCACACTTAATTGATATTGGTCGACACATTCTTTCAGATTGAAAAGCTATGTTTTTCCAAAGAATAATACCTGTTGAGCTTGTTAATCTTAATGGATTACAAGTGGTAACAAACAAGCTTCCATCAATTGCTTTAGTACTAGAGTCTGCGTCTAGTTCTTGAGATAAAAAAGGTTGCTGATATGGCGAATGACCGGTACTTCCATCAAATCCTCAAGAAAAAATGAATACTGATTCAAGCATTTTTGAATTCGATTTTATTGGAGCTTCAATTATAACTTCATTTTGAAGTTGAACAACTCTTTCTGCTGTATGCCTCAAAATAAATTGAAGGCTGACTTTAGCTTCTTTTTCATTAATTACAATTTCTTCTTTAGGGGGCCTGCATTGAGCTTTAACATCCTTTATTTTATTATAAGCTGGCCAAATATCTGCTCCACTTGAAATTGACGCTAAACGCATATTTGTATAAACGGCTTTTGATAAATTATTGTCTAGTATAAAGGTCAATGCTTCTTCAGCAGACTTCGGCACTACTGAGGATACTGAGGTTAACTGGCGTTCAATTTCTATGTATTCAGAAGACTTTAAAATTTTCTTTATAATCGCAGATAATTCACTCATCTTAGATTTTTTCGCACCTGCCTCTGCAGCCTTTAGTATTCTTAAAGGATCATTCTTACAAAGTTCACTTACCTGCATAGCATCTCGTCTTTTAGATCGATCTGACATTTCCGAGAAATAAAGTTTCGGACGACCAGGCTTAATTTGGAAGCTAGAGAAAGTTCCTGAAGGCTCATCTATTTCAAGATTTGGAATATACAAAGGTCCATTCAACCACTTTTCATTTTCGCTTTCAAATATTGCTTTCTTTCTAGAAGCTTTCTCAAATTTAGCTTTTCGTTTTGATATGACAGAAGAAACGCTTTGTCTCAGATTACGTAAGCTAGAACATTTTACAATGTTTGAATCAATATTCATTTTTCTCAATACATACTGTACACCCGTTTCAATACCATTATCGGTTGAAATATTTTCTAAAATTTCTTTCCTTGAGATTAAAACCATCTCTGAAGCCTGTTTTTCAGAAAAGCAATAATTGAATGACAAAATATTTTGCTTGATCACATTTATCTGAAATTACCAAATTTATTTGACACACCAAAAAAGAATCAATCGAGAAATTTAGTTGGCTTTTGAAAAATATTTCCTTAAAGTTTTTGCTTTTGTTAAACGAATAATTATAACACAGGCACACAAAAAAATATAAAAGTCAAAACCCAGAGGTCACACCCCCCTATCCCCATGTTTTTGGGGTCGCTGAAACCGAATATGACAATGACAAATTTTTTTCATCGGCCATTTTCCCGCTACCACCCCCTTACACCTGCTCCTGGGGGTTGAAATTTCAGTTTAAAAAAAAGTGGAGTAGGGTGTCTATTCCTATGTTTTTTGGGTCGCTAAAACCAAAAAAGACTACCAAAAACAAATTCTTCCCTCCCTTAACCCCCTAGAACCCCCTTAACATCCGAAAGGTGGGGGGTCGAAATTAGAATTTTCATGAAAAGTCGATTACGGTGTCTAAACCTACGTTTTTTGGGTCGCTGAAACCAAAAAAGACTACCAAAATCAAGTCCTTTCCACCCTTGACCCCCTACAACCCCCTGCAATAATTTTTGATAATTAATATTTAATTTTCAATTTCCCAAAAATCGGTTCGTTTTATTTGAAAAAAATTATTGCAGGGGGTTGTAGGGGGTCGGGGGAGGAAAGGATTTGATTTTGGTAGTCTTTTTTGGTTTTAGCGACCCAAAAAACGTAGGTTTAGACACCGTAATCGACTTTTCGTGAAAATTCGAATTTCGACCCCCCACCTTTCGGATGTTAAGGGGGTTGTAGGGGGTTAAGGGAGGGAAGAATTTGTTTTTGGTAGTCCTTTTTGGTTTTAGCGACCCAAAAAACATAGGAATAGACACCCTACTCCACTTTTCTTTAAACTGAAATTTCAACCCCCGGGAGCAGGTGTAAGGGGGTGGTAGCGGGAAAATGGCCGATGAAAAAAATTTGTCATGGTCATATTCGGTTTCAGCGACCCCAAAAACATGGGGATAGGGGGGTGTGACCTCTGGGTTTTGACTTTTTTATTTTTTTGTGTGCCTGTGTTATTGGTTCTCCGAACCAAGTGGTTTGAATGCTTAATTGCGCACGCGCTGTTCTCGTAAATTCGATGTATTCGATGTATTCTCTTTCTAAAGTGCCACAGAAGTGAGTTGCTGTATAACATGCTGTTGTGCACTAAGCTGACATATTGTTTTTTTTAACACTGAAATATAAATATGCGCAAAAGTGCGCGGGATTTTATGAAAGTAGGCATCTTAAGTTAACAAACGGTATGTTCGATATTCTTTTATCGCGAGGATACACGGGAATACATTGAACGCAATCTAGTACATTACTGAAAAATACAATATTTTCGAATTTAAATGTATTAAAATAAAACTTATACAGGACTAAAATTCCTGTTTTTAATTTTTTTCCAATTTATTAACATGTACTTAGCATAAATAAAGAACATTATAGTCAGTTTTTAAGAATTAACATATAAAGCATTCACTTTTGTGCATTTATGATTATGCAGAAACTTTTTCAAATTTTCAAGTTTCGGTGTTAGTAATTTTTATAATATGAGTCCTTAACTCTTGGCATTTCGTATATAGATGCTTTAAGGTATCACAAGTGAAAAAAAGTTTTTGGAGCCCTACAGAAAAATTGACTTTTGGCCACTTTTTTCCGATCCTGGCCCACTGTGGTAGGGTCTAATACAGGGCTAATATATAAATATATATATGAGGCATTTTACGTGAAAGGTCCTAAGTTGAAATTTCAACTTCTTGAAAAAAATTGAAACTTAGGGAATTTGTTGTTCTATCAAGTAGAAATGTGCCCCAAAAAATATTTTTGATTTTTTCGAAAATTTGGAAGGGGTAGAGAGGGGTCAATTTGACCAATTTTGCTAACACCGGCTACTTTGTGAATTTTTTCTGAACATACTTGTAATGGTAAAATTTTTTTTGAATATGTTTCTGAAAGGTTTTTTCGTCCTCTTTCTAATGGTGTATTTTATTTCTTAATATTTTAAAAATTTTTCCTAATTTTTGATAATTAATATTTAATTTTTCAAAAATCGGTCCGTTTTTTTTTTTGAAAATAATTTATTGTAAACGAAAGCTGAGGTTTTTTCCTATCGGCATGTAAATTTTCAGAATGCCCTTTTTTTTGTTTTTGAGTTATTAAATTTCAAAGAATAAATTGCGGCGCGCTGCGTCCTGGTTGCACTGAGCCGCGTAGCAATCGGCGTGAGACGAGGCGCCCGGGACGCAATTTATTCTTTGAAATTTAATAACTCAAAAACAAAAAAGGGCATTCTGAAAATTTACATGCCGATAGGAAAAAACCTCAGCTTCCGTTTACAATAATTTATTTTTTAAAAAATGGACCGATTTTTGGGAAATTGAAAATTAAATATTAATTATCAAAAATTAGGGTAAATTTTTAAAATATTAAAAAACAAAATACACCATTAGAAAAAGGACGAAAAAACCTTTCAGAAATATATTCTAAAAAATTTTCCCCATTACAAGTAGGTTCAGAAAAAATTCACAAAGTAGCCGGTGTTAGCAAAATTGTCAAAATGACCCCCCTCTACCCCCACCAAATTTTCGAACAAATCAAAAATATTTTTTAGGGCACATTTCTACTTGATAGAACAACAAATTCCCTGAGTTTCAATTTTTTTCAAGAAGTTGAAAGTTCAACTTAGGATCTTTATAATTCACTGGTGAATTCATTCACTATATGTGAGTGAATATAAAGTTAAATAAGTGAATTATTAGTGAATACTTCGTGAATTAGTAAATAGCACAGGTTTACAAATTAAAAACTTTTTTTTGCCAATCGAACAAAACAATTTTTTTTCGAATAGTAGGTGTTTTTTGAGTAAGAAAATCATAGTTTTAATTTTTTTCCCTCGTGCAGTTTTTCTGTAGCTTTAAATTTTCCATTTTCGAGGTGCGAAGCTACTTAAACTTACCTGTAGGAAAATTAGCTTGTCAAAATATAATAAATGAGGTATCATTGGAAAGGTTATTAAATTACCTTTCGATCCATAGGTCACAGAATAAAATTCAACAAAAATTGAGAGAGTTACAGTCGATGAAAGATGAAATTTCATGACAATTTTGATGATTTTTAGACATTTGAGTAACTTCTACTATTTTTTTCTACATCAAACAGGAAAGAATGTTTAGGTTTTAATTTTTTTATTGATAGACTATATCATTACACAAATTTTGAGCCCTTGTGGACCCCGATTGGATTAAAAATGACAATTCTACACTAAATGTAGTGAACGAAACTACATTCTTCATTTTTAGTATCCCTTAAACATTTGCAGCAAAAATTGAAGTAATAAAATTTAGTTAAGCTCTAAAGTTACTAAAATCACTAATAAAGGATTTCTGAAATCGTAGATTTCGAATCCAATGTTAGTTTTCTAAATTTCAAAATGGCGGATCCAATATGGCGGACAAGTTTTTAAAAATCGATTACATTCGTCTTAAATTCGTTACTCGGGGGTTTTCGGGGTCGCTGATTACGAATCTGATGTCAGATTTCGAAAATTGAAAAGGATGGATTCATAATGGTGAACGAGTTTTTTAAAATCCATCAAATTCGCACCTATTGGATCCGCCATTTTTAATTTTTGAAATCTGACATCAGATTCGTAATCAGCGACCCCGAAAACCCCCGAGTAACGAATTTAAGACGAATGTAATCGATTTTTAAAAACTTACCGACAGATTGGCTCAGTCGGATAGATGCCTGGCGTTGGTGGTCGTTTAAGGACCAAGGGTATAAGTACCCTTGGTTCGCGCCCACTTGGCTTGGTATTTTTCCGGCACGTGAGACAATCTGAGCGGGAGGTTTGACGTCGAGGTATAATGATGTGCACCGTCGATTATTGTCCGGTACACACCATTAGAACTCGACTGTCGATAAACCGGTTGTACTCAGAGAGGTTTTCTACAGTTTCCCTCTTCTCTGGCGAGAAAACCCATTGACGGGTGGTCCAGGCGTAATGCGAGTACTCCTAATAAAGTCGGCTGTAGACGCAAATTAGGTTAATATATAGAAAATTTCTAAGTAGAATGGTTATGCTTAATCCAAAAAAGAATTTCTCGGGGACTCTTGTCGAAGTGCGTAAGGCCAATAGGGCAGGAGTATAAACAATAAAACAATTTTTAAAAACTTGTCCGCCATATTGGATCCGCCATTTTAAAATTTAGAAAACTAACATTGGATTCGAAATCTACGATTTCAGAAATCCTTTATTAGTGATTTTAGTAACTTTAGAGGTTAACTAAATTTTATTACTTCAATTTTTGCTGCAAATGTTTAAGGGATACTAAAAATGAAGAATGTAGTTTTGTTCACTAAATTTAGTGTAGAATTGTCATTTTTAATCCAATCGAGGTCCACAAGGGCTCAAAATTTGTGTAATGATATAGTCTATCAATAAAAAAATTAAAACCTAAACATTCTTTCCTGTTTGATGTAGAAAAAATAGTAGAAGGTACTCAAATGTCTAAAAATCATCAAAATTGTCATGAAATTTCATCTTTAATCGACTGTAACTCTCTCAATTTTTGTTGAATTTCATTCTGTGACCTATGGATCAAAAGGTATTTTAATAACCTTTCCAATGATACCTCATTTATTATGTTTTGACAAGCTAATTTTCCTACAGGTAAGTTTAAGTGGCGTCGCACCTCGAAAATGCAAAATTTGAAGCTACAGAAAAACTGCACGAGGGAAAAAAATTAAAACTATGATTTTCTTACTCAAAAAATACTTACTATTCGAAAAAAAATTGTTTTGTTCGATTGACAATTTCACTGTAAACTAGTGTAGTGATTTAGTGAATAGTAAGTATAATAGGATAAAAACAAAGCTGGAAATTGGTTAAATTGGATGAAAGTCAAAATTGGAAATTGGTTATAGTTGATAAAAACAAAGCTGGAAATTGGTGAAAGTGGATAAAAGGAAAAGTTAGAAAATGGTTATATTGGATAAAGACAAAGGTGGAAATTGGTTAAATTGGATAAAAGGAAAAATTGGATAAAAACAAAGCCGGAAATTGGTTAAATTAGATAAAAGGCAAAATTGGAATTTGGTTATATTGGATAAAAAAGCTGGAAATTGGTAAAATTGGATAAAAGGAAAAATTAGAAATTGGTTATATTGGTTAAAAAGAAAGCTGGAAATTGGTTAAATTGGATAAAAGGCAAAATTGAAAATTAGTTATATTGGATAAAAAGAAAGCTGGAAATTGGTTAAATTGGATAAAAGAAAAAATTGTAAATTGTTTGTATATTTGATAAGAGACAAAATTGGAAGTTAGTTTAATTGGACATTGATTATATTAGATAGAAGGAAAAATTTGAAAGTTTTAAATAAGAAGAGAATTGTCAATTTGTTGTTATTTTTTATAAGAGGCAAAATTTGGTAAAATTGGATAAAAGGAAATTATAAAATTTATAATTAAATTTATAAAACTTGATGTTAAAATTCTAATGTAATATTACTATTTTTAAAATTTTAATTCCTTGATATAAGTAAATTTTATAAAATAAAAGAACAATGTCTAACAAAGGAGAAACTGTTAATTTGACTACTCATGATTTAAGTATTGTTGTCACTGAAGGAGTAATTCTAAATAATGATCATATGTATGAATTTCAAAAGCTAGTGGGAAGACAATCACATTTTTTTTATAATATGCAAAATACTTTGTGTTTACAAACACTTGATTTGATAGTTCCAGTCGAGAAAAGTGAGCAGCACATTCAAATACTTTTTAGTGGATTTTATAAATCTGGTCAATGGATTTGTACTTATTATGATGGAATAAGCCTTTACACTTTTGATAGTCCTAATAATAAATGTTTAAATCATTATCAAAGAGATTATTTAATTAGATTATATCCTTTTGAACCACCAGTAGTTTTCACAACTGTTGATCAACAACCAGAATACAGTCTTTCTTGTGGAGTATATGCAATAGCATTCAAACGTTGTTTTTTAATATTATGCCCACTCTGTCAATTACTATTATTGTAATATGAAACATCATTTAATGTTAATGTTCGAAAACAATAGTTTATGTAAATTTTCCTCTGTTCGTCTTTCTAATAGTAGATCTTGTATAGTTGTGTATGACTGGAATTGCCTTTTAAACGAAAAAGATATTTAACTTCAGTATGGAGAATCAAACTTTTCTAAAAACTCTATTAAGAAAGAAATTTCTTTCCTAAGAATAATAAATAAAATAAATGAAGGAAATATTGCATCAACAACACTTAAACAAAGTAGTTCATAAAGTCTTAGGCTTACCCGTTTCATTATACAGTGATTAATCTTCAAACATTAAAGTTCAATCTAAAGAAGGCCTCTTTTTAAAAAATATAGATGTTTTTATTTGGGATGAAGCACCAATGGCTCCAAAATATGCTTTTGAAATTATGGATTATCTATTAAGAGATATAATGAATTCCAACGAACCTTTTGGTGGTAAAATTGTAATTCTAGGCGGAGATTTTCGACAAACTTTACCAATTAAAGAACGGGGTACTAGATCAGAAATAGTAAATTTATCAATAAAAAATAGTAAACTATGGAAATGTTTCAAAAATACACATTAACAGATAATAATATGAGAGCTTTACCACAAGAAACGGAATTTGTAGATTTTTTACTTAAAGTTGGCAATGGTGAATTAAATGATGCAGATGATAATGTTATATTATGTAGGTACCAGAACATATTATTTAAAAAGGGAAAAAAACAAAATTTTATCCTTTAAAGACAATTTAGGTATACAAAATTTAATCCTTTAAAGATAAAATGTTTTTAATAACTATGTGTGTATCTTTAGAGTAATATTAGAAACTTTTCGATGTAAAAACATTTCCATTTCTAATAGCAGACAAAAAGGGGGCGTGCGTAGCGCGCAAAATTAGTGACTAGTAATACTTACAAGAAACAACAAGATAAATTAACAAATTTCATTTTATTCGCTTTTAATCCGTGATTCTACAAAAACACTAAAAGAATTTTTTTATATTCTTTACTAAATGTTAAAAACGTTAAAAAATAATTACAATCATTGATGTTCTACGTATTTCAGAAAAACCAGTTGAATTCTTCTGCATTTATTTCACATTTCATCAGCAAGATTTTCTTTGCGTTTTCTCATAGACAACAATACTGTGAAATAGGACATTGACGTTTGAAGTATCTTTAAACAATTTTATAAAACTTAAAAATAATTATAACAAACATGAACGTAACATGCAGTAAATTCATTTATAGATACTGGAAGCCCAGAACTTTAGACTTCCGAACATTAAACTATGTTAACATCAAGTATGGATGAGTCAGTGAGAAGGTCGAGGGAAAATAATGTCGGATTTTAGATTAGAAGGACCTGCCTACAACGGAAGAACATACACTACTCTGAGTATTTATACTTTTAGGCATCAAGGTGTCTATATCGAACATTAGACACCATGACAGAGCAGTATATCGTTCGGAGGTTCCAGTGTATTTACAATATTTACTTTTTATACCTTTGTAAAAATTTGTAGTGAAAGGATGAATATTTTTCCAACTATAAATGTTGTCGGTTCAGCACCTTTTCTCATTATTAAAAGTAATAATTTTTTCATTTTGTTAGAGAGATTGTACCAATCTGCTTCATATCTAATAAAATTATTATTTACCTTATATATTTGATATAATTCTGAAGTAACTGTATTCTATAGTAGAAAAAACTGATCAAGGTTAGATTTTGTTCATACTACATAATTTATGTGTTTAAGGATTCAAAGAAGTAAGATAAATATGTAATTTAAAAAAGTTAATAATGTTTTTCAAGTTTGTAATTGCGAGGTTTGTAATCTAGTAAAAATTAAACTCATTCTGTTTAAAAATAAACATATACAAATAATTTTCCCAGGCAGAAATTCCCATAAACAACCGTAGTTGACATCCGATCCACTACTAATACAATATTGTTTGTCAATACTGACTTTCCGTGTAACTTGTACACCCTGATGCTTTAATGCCTTCCTTCAGGTTTTGACGGTGTTTTAAAAAGTCGTGACAATCTATCAAAATTTTGTTAGTTCATGACGTATACACGAACTTATATGTCACTAACTAACAAAATTTTGATAGATATGTTACGACATTTTAAAACACCGTCAAAACCGAGAGGAAGGCCAGTAATATGCCTATCATCGATTTCTACCTGGGTTATTATACATTTCATTATGTAAAACCAGGTAAAACATAAAAAAGACGATCAGATATTTATTCCATAGAATACAAGTTCTATTAAAGGCTGAGGGAAAACAACGCGAGAGATATTTTACGAATTTTGAATAAAAAAATAATCACTTGAACTTTATTACACTCAATAACATATATGCTTTCCTTATGGTTTGGACAACTTTTTGAAAAGTGGTTTTTCTTCTATAAGAATGTTTTAAGTCTATGGCGTATGATGGAATAGAGATTACTCAATTCCATCATACGCCATAGACTTAAAACAGTCTTATAGAAGGCACACCAGTTTTCAAAAAGTTGTCCAAACCGGAAGGAAAGCATATACATGTTATTGAGTGTATATGCTTCTTTTCATAGAAAAATAATAAATAAATTTTACATTCTGGTGGAAAGTATAAGGCTGTTGTCCAGTAAATGCTGAGTTGGAACAGTTAAAATAAAAATATGCAACACTTGTCCCATAGAATAACATCCGAACTGTATAGCTGCCTTAGGGCTATGTATATTTATCACGGTCTGAATCATATTACAAGATTAAAGTCTAGTCTAACTCTACTTTGAGTTTCATAATTTGTAAAAATAAAAATCCTTATTTTAATTAATGTTAAAATTTTTCGCTGATGAAGAATTATAATTATGAAAGAAGATTTCGAATTTATCAGTTAATAGAGACATCTATTAGATGTAGGGGAATGTTGTCATACTTGGACAGTCGTCATAATCATACACTTGCAATATTTTACATTATACTAGCAGCGCCATCTGTGTGCAAACGTGAAATGTTTTGTTTTCGTTAAGGAAAGATTTTCATGTCACGCCACGTTTCGGAACTATTTATTTTCATGTTTTGTTGACGCAGAGGCCTGAAAGTGCCAAAAATAGTTTTAAAGAACCTGCAAAAAACGTGACATAACTCCGAGTAAAAACATGTCATCGACAATGTAAGCATACAAATACGTTAAGTGGTTCCCACGCAAGAAAATGATAAGAGAAGTTGTTGTTTATTTGAATAGTTTGGTTATGACGTTGTGCGATAGGGTTATGTCACTTGTCGTCATATTTGGACACTTTATGTTGTTATAGTTGGACACCCGTTCTCTCTAATACAAATCAGCTATAATCATAAAGAAGATGAGGACTTTTGCATAATATGTTTACAAACAATGCCACGACACTTATCCGCAATAACTCCGTTGCATGTATTGAATCTAAACGAGACGTCCACCTTAAGTGTGCGAAAATGACAAAAAATTATTTTATTTGGCAAAATTGCGAATCTGATTAATTTTGTTTTGTGAAAGTTCAATTTATTGTAAGTTTTATTTGACACAATAAAAAAATAAGACATAAAATACACTTAATTGTGTCATAATATCCTTTTTTCTTGCTGATTTTCAAAAGCGTCCAACTATGACTACAGTGGACAAATATGACTACATTTTTTTTCAAGATGCCCGCAATTTGTATGTTTTTTATTTATCAACTTATCAGCCATGGAAAAAGTTTCCTTTTGATTTAACCTTTTAAACTGTTAACGACAATAATCTAAATTATCATTTAAACTAAAGTTATGGACTAGAGTCAAAAAAGTGTCCATCTATGACAACATTTCCCTACATCTGAGCAAGTATGGACTTGCTCTGAGAAGAAAAGATTCTTGTTCGTCCAGGCTGATCAGTCTGCACAGTGCATTCAAACACGCACACGGAGAAAACTGGATATTTAAAAGTAGATGGGCATGTCCAAGTTGTGAAATGTAAACAAACAAAAAGGTAAACAAACCAAACACTAAAATCGCAATTTTGTAACAGCCTTTTCTCCCATAAAATTTACCATTTCTAAACTTTCTTTACGAAAATGGTTAATTAGAGTATCAAAGTTTACAGTAAAATAATTTCTGGCTATGAGCATTTAAAAGCAATTAGTAAAATAACAAATTAAAATAACCTGAAAATTGCATTTTTGACGCATCGCGAAAATTAAACTGTTTGAGTATATCAGACGCAAGGACCCTGTGAAAGACCCACACTGTAAAAAAATTTCGAATTTTATCCGATAATATGAACGGGAATTTTTCCGAAATTAGGGGGAAATCAGTTTTTCCACCGTTTGGGGTTCCGTGCTGTCCGTATTTTTTCTGAAAAAATGCCGAAAAATTTTTTACAGTGCAGAGAGCGATTGGACGTACGTACGAAATTTGTCCGAAGCAGTGCAGTTTATGGTCAGGTTTTTGTCACCCGAAATTAATCCTAATAAAACCGAACTTTATACGGTTTGTGAATAACTAGTGAATCCGAAGTTAGTCCGATTAAATACGGAATTAATCAGGAAAACATGCCAACTCCAACTTGACGTTCATTTTTTGTATTTGAAGTACAAGAAAGATGTTGTCCATCAAATAATAAATAATCAACAAATTAATTCAATAAATTAGTAAAAATATTCCTTTTTCAAAGAAAACTAACAATTATGCAAAATGCAACTAAAAAAATAATTTTTGTACAACTTTATAATCTTTGCTTCAAATTTTTCTGTACTGCCAAATGTCAACCTAAAATAAAAAAAATAAACGTCAATTCTGAGTTGGCATGTTTTCCAAATCGCAGCTCAAGTGGCAGGGTTTCTCACGCGTTTTTTGAAACGGCACGTTTTTCACGACTAGTCTGAATTGGCACTTTTTTGCACCCAACCGGCGAATTATCTATTTAACTAGAATTTATTCTTTGTACACCCTGATGCTTTAATGTCTTCCTTCCGGTTTTGACGGTGTTTTAAAAAGTCTTGACAATCTATCAAAATTTTGTTAGTTCATGACGTATACACGAACTTATATGTCACTAACTAACAAAATTTTGATAGATATGTTACGACTTTTTAAAACACCGTCCAAACCGAGAGGAAGGCATTAAAGCATCAGGGTGTATTTAATTCTTTATAGTTAATACTCAAATTATTGGGATAAGTCAATACAATTTTAATTGCTAATTGAATAAAATAGGTGTTTCATAATCGGCACATTAATTTTGAAACACCCGTACATACAGGAAACCATCGTTTCATAATCAGTACTAGTGCAGGGTGTCACAATTTAATTAATATTATTTTTATTTCATAAAAAATAAACATTTTAGGGCCTACATACTGTTTACAAAATATCAACCTTTCAATCTATACCAAAATTATTCATATTAACACTTCTAATTCCAACAAACTTATCACAGAAATTTAGTCAGTTTAAAAAGCGATCCATAATTGGGACCTTTATCTTATTAAAAATTATTTCATCATTATTAGGAAGACGAAAATTTTAAATACTTCTGAATTCTTTTTTTGTCCGCTAAATTTGAATACTTCTATTAAGTCAAATTCGTCTATAAAACGAATCCTTTTCAATGCCCAAAGTTTACAATATTAGAATGAATACTTTTTAATCACTTAAAGTGGAATAAATGTGTGATCTATCTAATGACTTTTAATTCCTTGCAAATCAAATGCTTGTTGGTGACAAAACAAAAATTGACCCTGATCCAAGTTACTTGAGAAAAAGATGAAAAAAGAAATGAAAGTGGCTCATTTGTTCAAAGTGATTTCATTGACAGTTTTGTAATGTGCTTGACTTTGTAACTGGTAATAACTAGCGTCAACCGCGATTGTTCACGTGCATATAATATTGAATATCAAACTTGAGCAAAAATTTCACTGTAAATAATAACTTGACATGTTCAGTAGACCTGTGCAAAATTCGAACCGAACCGAGTTTTGTTCGGTTTTGGGGCCCCGAAATGTCGAATATTCGACATCCGAACTGGGCTAGTTCGAATGTCAATATTCGACATTCGAACTAGGCTAACTCGAATGTCGGTTTTTCGACATTGGAACTGGGCTACTTCGAATGTCGAATATTCGACATTCGAACTGAGCGACTGAAATGTCGAATTTTAGAATTCGACATTTTGGCGTACCAAAACCTAACGCAACTCGGTTCGGTTCGAATTTCGTAGTAACTCGAATGTCGAATATTCGACATCCGAACTGGGCTAGTTCGAATGTCGGTTTTTCGACATTCGAACTAGGCGAAAAAAATTCGAACAGTTCGGTTCGAATTATTTTGCACAGCTCTAATGTTCAGACATGCAATATTGTATCAATGTTGCATGCAATATTCGCCCAATTATTATATTTTCGTCTGCTAATATAAACTGAGCGATTTCCTGTAAAGTTTCAAGAAATTTTTGGTGCTTTGTGACTTTTATGTAAATCACGTATAATGTAAAACTTGTATTAAATCTTTATTTAATTTTAATTATTACTTTCCTTTATTTCACTTATTGTTAGTCATAAAAAATTGACTTCATGACCATCAAATTTTCTATAAATACTTATATTTAAAATTGAATACCTTTCTACACCTAACCTAAAATTATGTGCTTTTCAATTCCTTTCTATACCTTGGTCAACGTTTATGTGACGATACTAAAGGGAATTAAAATTTTTTTATTTGTATTTTCTTATTGGGAATTCGAAACTCAGGACAAAAAAGGAATTAAAAAGAATTCAATTTTTTTAATACTTTCTAATGCAAGCCTTTATACCAGGTAACCACTACACCACGCTCGCATACGAGTTCAAATTCATAATAGAATTTATGAAGTGCCACAAAAAGAAATGACAAAATACTAACACATCATTCTTAATTATAATATTGAAACAAGAACTAATAATACTACACGGAGAAAATTTATTCCTGAAATTTTACTGAATTTAGTTCTGTAAAACTGGGATAAACTGTCGAAACAGTAATTTTTCAAGAAGTAGACTGTAAAAGAAATTGCATTGAAAAATAATGTAAAAAGCATAAACCTTACGATACATGTATTAGCGCTTCACTTACAGTTCGATAAAACGTAAGCTTAGTGCTCGCTACATTCATATTTATTGAATAGTTCGGTAAAACTTAAAGATCAAAAATAACAAATGTTACTTCAGCCCAATGGGAAATTTACAATTGGCGGAGTACTGCGCCAGCACTGGCAGTACAGGCAGCTACGCTGACAGACAGCACTGGCATAACTCTGGGATGATAACGCTGTCTAACGCTGACGAAGTACTGCCTGCCAGTGCTGACAGACAGCGCTGGCGCAGCACTGGGCCAGTGCTGGCTGAGAATATTGCCGCAATGAATGCCGTATTGTTATTAATTAGTCGTAAATTAATAATTATAAATACTTTAACAACAAAATGGTAAATAATATTAATAAATAGTTATTATTCATATAATATTTCTCTTCTTAAAGAAGTTGTATTAAAGATGGAGACTAACAATGGATATAGTAAATGAAGTAGAAAAAAATTATTTATAACATTTCAAAATTAAATAATAAACAATTACAGTAAGTGTGCATTAGATTTTCATATCTTAGTACCTAACGATTGGAATCTAGAAATATCGCAAACCTAAGAAAATAAACAAAATTGCTGATGAGGGGAATCGAACCTACGGACTAACAGACTAACGCTCTAACCACTATGCTAACGACACATGTGTGCAGTACAGTATTAATATCTCAGTATCATTCAGACATACAATTATTGAGTCAAAGATGAGAAGAAAATAGGGATACGTTAGAAATAATAAATTGAAATAAAATAAATTAAACTAAATTTTTAATGATTAAATTAAATTACTTTACTTATTGCATTTAACATTTTACGTAATTCTTAAATTACGTGGTAATTTTAAATAATTTTTTATTTATAGTAAGAAGTATAATAGTATTTTAATAGGAACCAAATTATTATTGAGATTAAAGTTTAAATTTTGTTTATAATTTTAATTTGTTTAAATAATTTATTATTTAAAAAATAGACAATTATGTTAAATTATTATTACTAAATTTAATAAAAATAAAAAATGAACAACTGAAAAGTAAAATATTAATTTTTTTCAATAAATTTATATTAATAAACATTCATAAACTTTTTTTATAATTTTTTTCAAGTTTATGTCAAAAAAGCAATGTTGGCAAAGAGCGTTGTGAACAATTCTTCTATACTCAGCCAGCACTTGCCGCTGTGGCTTGTCCAAGCTTTGGCGAAACAAAAATTCTGTACTGCGCCAGCACTGATTGTCGAGACTTGGCTAGACTACGTTGAACAATCGTCTGAGTACTAAGCTAGTGGTGAACATCAGCACTACACTGGCATTTTCCATTAGGAGTAGATCTATATTACAAACGCGGATCATTTTCGGAGATTTTGGGTACAATTTTCGGACAAATCCGTACTAATCTCTCCGTATTTAATCCGGAATTAGTCTGAAATTTTTACAAGGGTGTAAACTATGACACTCTAATTTACTATTTTCGTAAAGATAGTAAAGATAGGTTTGTTTACCTTTTTGTTTGTTTACATTTTACAACTTGGACATGCCCTTAACATCATAGATTTTAAAATTAGATTGTAGATATGAATGCTTAACATCTAGATATTAAGTTTTAATATTTGGATAGCTGTCCCTAAGTTAAAAGAAAAATATATTAAGTTTTAACATCTAGATATTTACGCTGAATATCTATTTGTTTCTGGGCAGCTTATTTTTACAGAGCAAAATTAAGTAAAATTGATAACTATTTATCGACAACCATATCAATAAAATTATCATAAGAAACACCTAACTTTAAACTAAAAAGTTTAATTCCGACTAAAGTCGAAATCTTTTTTAATAACCGTTATTTTAATTATTTATTTTACTTACTTGTACTCCGGTAATGCTTAAATCTATTATACAAAGACCAATAATCAATAGATAGGGAGTTGAAAATATATTTTGGACATCGTTGATAAATCTCGCAAAATAAAATATGTTAATTATTATAAATGAAGAATTATTGCTATATCCCTAAGTAGGGGAGACCGGGGCTAAACCGGACGGATTTGGTCTGTGACTAACAAACTCATAGAAAAAAATATTTTTTGCTAAAGAGTAACACACCGTTTTGAAGCTTGTTCCTTCACCTATAAATCGCACTTGTTCATTTTTAAAAAACTACAGTAGCTTTGGTGATATATTATTGCTTCGAATGTGACTACCTCAAAAACGAAAATCCCAAAATTGGTGGGGCTAAACCGGACACTCCATGGGGCTAAATCAGACACGGCAAATTAATTAAAGAGAGAGACACAAATTTTCGTTTTTTTGTAGAAAATTCAAATCAATTTTTTGTTTATTTATTTGTAGGTAGTTCTATACAAAGAATGTAATATAAAATATAAAATAGGTAATTAATACAATATAAAATGAATTATATAGTTTTCAGACTTGTTTGATTTCAGAAGCTCGCTTGCTAATTCGTGTTTTAAAATAAATTCTTTATTTATTTATTGATAAAGTGGTTCTATGCAAAGAATATAATATAAAATAGTTCATTAATATAAAATAAATTATAGGTATTCGCAAATTTGTTTGTTTTTTATCACGACGTCCGATTTAGCCCCACACCGTCATCTAATAATTAACCTGCAATACATTTTTCTTTTTATCGTTTTCCAATAAACTTTTTTTCTACTACACTCAGTACACCTTCAGCTAATAAAAAAATTGCCATATGATATGTGCACTTTAATTATAACGATAAAAACCCAAAAAATTTTTTTTACTTCTACTGCGAAAAACGACATTTTTATATATTAACGGCAACTATTATTACAAGAAAATGATATGTCCCTAAAACCTCATGCAACATATGCATCACGAAATAGTGCGTTCACAGGTTATTAACACTACCGTCCACGAGTATCAGGACGATCACACGCTGTTCTATAAAAAAACATGCCATCCTTTTTTCAATCATATCTCGTAAATAAAAGGAGGTACAAAAAAACTTAAATTCGGTTAGAAAGCTGATTAATTTTTGCGTAAAATAAGCCATCTTTGAAGTCATTTCGTTAACTATTTTTTAAGTTGGTGAGTAAGAAAGAAACTTAAAAAATTATCAAATTTTCTCATTTTTGTCTCTTGACTTCAACTTTTTCAAAAATCTAGAAAAATTTAGATAAGATTTTTCTAAAAACACAGAACTCTTCATTATAATTTCAGCTTTAAAATAAGTCTTCGAAAATTAAAAAAGGTTAATCCGTCTTCGATATATCATTAAAAATGTGAAGCCCAGTTTCGACGATTGGTTCATTGGAATTTAACTGTGACAACTCGATTCTGGCTTCGTGCGGCTGCGAATAGGAGAGAAAACAGAGACGGATTTATGCTGGGGAATAATAAATAATCATGTTTTACGAGTAATATAAAGAAACTCGAAAGTTTATCGTTCACCCGCATGATTTCGTCCCTGCTTTCTCTCTCATTCCCAGCCGCGCGAAGCCAGAATCGAGCTGTCAGAGTTGAATTTCAATCCACCAATCCGTCGAAACACGGCTTCACATTTTTAATGATATATCGAAGATGGATTAATCTTTTTTAATTTTCGAAGGCTTATTTTAAAGCTGAATATCTAACAAAGATTTCTGCGTTTTTAAAAAACTTTTATCTAAATTTTTTTAGATTTTTGAAAAAGTTGAAGTCAAGAGACAAAAATGAGAAAATTTGATAATTTTTTTTATGTCATTCTCACTGTACGACTCAAAAAAATAGTTAACCAAAATAAATTAAAGACAGCTTATTTTACGCAAAATTTAACCAGCTTTCTAACCTTATTTATGATTTTTTTATATCTCCTTTTATTTACGAGATATGATTGAAAAAGTGATGGCATGTTTTTTATAGAAAAAAATGTCATGTCGCGTGTAATCTTTTAGATACTCGTGGACGGTCGTGTACATTATTTGAAATTCTTCATGGTTTCGGAAATATTTGACTTGTCCGGTTTAGCCCCAGTCTCCCCTACTATTAATTATGTAATTTAAAATATACTGCAACTATACTAAAAAGTTAAAGCTTAATTAATAAGAAGTGAATTTTGTGTCATACTAACAATACAATTTTTCTGTGCATTACTACGCAAAGTTTAATTTCATTATGCATTTTTTGTTGTAAACTGTAATCATCTGACATAGTACTTTGTTTTATAGCAGTCGCTAATTTGTGCCTGTAAAAAATTATTGTGTAATAGAATTATTTCGTTAGGTTGTAACAATTAAAATAAGCTTACCCTTACATCATTTGAAGATTTAAGACATTTAATGGATGTGTTAGAGATAACAATTAGTCTGTCGCTATTAGGATATAACTAGGTCTATTACGGACATTTCACTAATATCTTAGATATATCCACATTTATACGAACCAACATTTATCCCTAGGACGTCCATTGGATACCCTGAAGTATCGATTAGTAATAAGGTATACAAATAATAATTTAATCGATTTCTAGCATATTATTGTTTTCATCGTTAAACTTTTTACATATTAAAAGGAGCATGAACTTCTTTTACAGATTAGAAACCTACAATACTTAAAATGGCGCATTTTTTATCAATACTGCATGCTTCCATTAAGCGTTTTGAAAATGTCCATGCTATCTAAGTATTCATATATGCTAGTACTGAAATTTAGATGCAAGGGAGACTATTGAAAAAGCACAAAGGAATTGATTTAAAAAAAGATTATAAAAATTATGTTACTAAACATGTGTCTTCTGAGTTTAAATACACCCAGTAACATATCTGCTTTCCTTCCGGTTTGAACAACTTTTTGAAAAGTGGAGTGCCTTCTAAAAGAATGTTTTAACCCTTAAATGACCAAGTTTTTTCACCGTTATTATAAATAAATAATGTTTAGTAAATTCGATTATTCAATATAAGAAAAAAAATTTTAAAAACATTTTTAACCCCTTAAAACCACCTCTAACGTATATCACTACCCAAAAAATTGATAATTAATCTAAGTGATAAATTAAATATTTTTTAGCTCCTGTCTGCTTTATACTGGATAATCATATTTAATTAAAAAATATAATAAGTCGTCACTCACGACGTTTCGATATCAACGTTGATATCCTCTTCAGGTGAAAATCTGTTAAAAATTCATAAATTTAAAAAACTTCACTTATATTATATTATATTTTTGTGATGACCAGGTAATAATAGTAAATGTAAAATACCCTTCAAAAACAACCCTAAGATCAAATAAACCACCCCTTGTTGATAAAAGTTTTTGTAAATGATAAAAAAATCTATACCTTCTACATGCTTCTAAATTTAAAAAAAAAAATTTCTAAGTCACACAGATATGGTTAATATTAATAAGCACCCCCCTCGAAACCACCTCTATTGCATAACAAGATTCAGGCAAATCTGATAATTTTTTAAAATTTTTTTGTCCGACATATTGGATTCGCCATTTTGAATTTTTGAAAACTGACATCGGATTCGTAATCTGCGACCCCGAAAACCCCCGAGTAACAAATTTTAGGCGAATTTGGTAGATTTTTAAATTTATTGTCCGCCATATTGGATCCGCCATTTCGAATTTTTGAATACTAAAATCGGATTCGTAAACAGCGACCCCGAAAATCCCCGAGTAATAAATTTTAGACGAATTTGGTAGATTTTAAAATTGTTTGGTGGGGCCAGGCCAGAACCGAGACACGACTAAAACTAATAAAAATTTCCATTTGAGTTGAAATTTCATATGTGAAAATTATTTTCTTTGTCATTGTTTATGCCAGAAAAATTTATTTTTGTGCCCGATAAATAAATTTATGTCCAAATTTTCCAGTAAAGTTGAAATTGAGAGTGTATAGTAATTTTGTCACCCAAAAATAAATTTTCCTGTTGCGAAAAATATAAACTGTCCGTTGTATTTCATGCTTAAATTATTTCTTTTGTTCAAATTTCTTAAAATTGCCAGACAATAATGTTGTGATACATTTTTTTAATTAGTGTCTGTAATTAGTGAAAAGTTAAATTAAAAATTAAATTTGAGTCAAGCACAGGTTAGACCGGAAGGAAAATTTGCAAAAATCACGTGATTAAAATTAGTGCGCAGGACGACATACGAATCGACGCGCCGGGAAAATTCAAAATTCTAGCAGCAAAGAGAAAGGCTGCACGTGACAGACCAGTGATTCAGTAGTAGTAATAGTGGCCGTAGAGAGAGAGAAAGAGTAGTGAGAACGGCGAAAGAGAAGAGAAAGAGAACATGAGCCATTAGCCAGCCAGAAAAATTTAAAAAAAAAACGGGGCACTTTAAAAAGTTTGTACTTCTCTATACAATCAAGGTTACCCAGGGCCGTATGTACCAAAGGAGACTGAATTAAATTTTTTTTAAATTTATGATAGGGATAAAATTCTTTTTTTTCTTTCGTCAGACAGATAAATTAAATTGGATTTTTATAAATTGTGATTTTCATTTAATTGAATCGTAAATTTTTCGAAATAAAATAATAATTATAAATCCCTAATACAAAATCCCTAAATGAAACCATGAGATTTAATTTAGTTTGATCTGAATTAAATTGAAAAAAAATTTAATTTGATTTGGTTTGATTTTGGTTCAATTATGACTTAATTTAATTTGAATTAAATTGAACTTATAAAAATTCGAAATCGACAACGATCAAAGATTTTTTTTTGTAAACACAAATTCATGTTTTTTTTAATTTATTAAAAATTAATTTTAATTGAACCAAATTAATTTAATTAAATAAATTTAGTTAATAGGACTAAATTTTGATTTTAGAATAAATTTAAATTTTCGAAAGTTAAAATTCTAAATTGACAATGGCAGAAGCAATCAACAAAATGAATCGATACAAAGAGAGAATAAAGGAACTTATAGATATTCCGTGTGTGAGACAAGCGTGGGAAGAGATTTGCCAGATGCCAGTAGGTGAAATTGTAACAAAATTGTTAAAACACCAACTGTGTATTAGTGGTACATTGTCAGTTTTACGCGAAAGATTATTAAGGATTGAGATAAGACAAGTTTTGCCAGCAGACATAGATGTACCATTTTGTGAGAGATATGATAGTGGGATTTCCGACAAAACATTTTTACTAGAAGCTTTGTCAGAACTAGAGAGTAGCCCTTTTCCCAACGTAAATCGTCACAGAGGGGGTCAAATCTCGCTGTCTGAAAGTGAGGAGTCAAATGAGGAAAGTGTCCCAAAATTGAGAAGTTGTAGTGATAGGAAGAAATGTAGGAGTGGGAATAACGAATTATCAGGTGGATCATCGTACAGCAGATTAAATCCGACAAACGGTAGATCCACCCCAAACTTCACACCCCCGCCACCAGTCATGACAACTGCCAGCATGGCCCCCACCACGACAACTGTACAATTAGGTACGACAACAAGTACAATAATGACGTCACCACATACTATTATATCGGCAACAATGGCCCCAGATGTCAGTCATTTGAGGAAGTCGGTCGGTCGATTACAATTAACCCCAGAAATGAACAAACTAATAGAATACGCCGAGAAAATCGATCGTCAATATTCAGGTGGAGGGTGAAAATTACAACAGAGCGAGTGTAGGGCCGAGATTAGAGATGGTTATCAATTAACACATCACCAAAAGTCAAGAATCTTGTCCCTACAACGAACGGTGAATAACCTTGGTTTTCAAGCCACTAACCATATTGAAAACAAATCCAAACCCACATCCGCCCCAAGGCAGTTCTCGTCTCAAAATAGTCTAGAGAGTGTTAATGTAACACAACATAGGTCATTTAAGTCAGAGGAAGATGTGAATGTGAGGGAAAGAAAAAATGGGAAAACTTTACAAGAAATAGGGCATAGGTATAAAAGTAGAATGACAGAAAGAAATCTAAGGAGAGAATACGATGAGTTTATTAGAGGTAGTAGTGATGAGAGAATAAGTGTTGATGAGAGAGCAAGTCAGAGTTATAATAGGGACAATAAAGGTAGACACAGTAGAGTAGAAAAAAGATACAAAACAAGAAGGGAAACTAGAAGTTCAATCTTGTTTGACTTAACGAGTGAGTCAGAATGCGAGACTGATTTTAGCCAGAGCCAGCGTGAGTGGAGGAGAAGGGACAATAATAGGTCAGATCGAAGGTCAAAAGTGATAAAAATTCTGAAAGACTGGGATTTAAAATTCCACGGGGAAGATGACCATGCCGAAGAATTCCTGGAGAGGCTAATAGACTGTAAATATAGTTCAAATTTAACGGACCAAGAAATATTGCAAGCATTACCCATAATACTCCAGAAAAATGCCAGCAGTTGAGAGCATTCAAGAACGAGTACTTAGTGACAGTAGACGACGATGACATAGTTGACGAATTACGGGCCAGAACACAAGGAAAAGGGGAGAAAATTTCTCCTTATTTAACCAGCCTCAGGTTTATTTTGGGACACATGAAACACCCAATTAACCAACAATAACAGGTTAAAATTGCGTACAAAGGACTCACGCCGACTTATCGACGACAATTAGACCGACTACAGTTTGACACACTTGGCCAGACGGAGAAAATTTTAAAGAATTTCGAAAAGGTCAAAGAATTAGACGATAGGTACATACCCCCTCCATCAAAAGATAAAATGCGTTTCCCTTCTGCAGCAGTGAGAGAAAAGGAGCAAGGAGATAAAAAGAGCAAACATATCAAGAGTGAAAAACCAATTAACCCAATTAACCAACAACAACAGGTTAAAATTGCGTACAAAGTACTCACGCCGACTTATCGACGACAATTAGACCGACTACAGTTTGACACACTTGGCCAGACGGAGAAAATTTTAAAAAATTTCGAAAAGGTCAAAGAATTAGACGATAGGTACATACCCCCTCCATCAAAAGATAAAATGCGTTTCCCTTCTGCAGCAGTGAGAGAAAAGGACCAAGGAGATAAAAAGAGCAAACATATCAAGAGTGAAAAAGTAGCAGCAATTGAAAAAGAGTCAGAGCCGAGTGATAGTGATCACTCTAAAGAAAGAGAAAAAGAAGAAAAAGAAAAATAAAGAAAAGCCGGAAAGTGAAAGTGTTGACGTTATGAAACCAGCTGCAGTGATACCAAACCAAATAGCCAGTCGAAATGTACAACAAGTATTGCCAGTACCAATGCAATTCGCATTTTCCAATACATACGCAGGTATGTTGGCGGGTGGACAAAAACCGAGATTTCCCAAACCAAATGGACAAAGCGGTCCGAAAACCGGACAACAAACGGGGCAAACTAGCACACCGGCAAAAACCGGGACAGAACAATTCATTGGAGCTTGTTTTCATTGCCAGACAGTAGGACACCGAGCAAAAGACTGTCCTCAAAGGATCTGTTTTAGGTGTCATCAACAGGGACATTATGCAAATCAATGTTCAATGAAGCCGGCGGAAGAAGAGTTATGCTTGGTGTGTAAGACACCAGGTGTAAATTTTCTAAATTGTCCAAATTGTGCGGCCGTGCGAGCAGCTCTGGGAAACAGTGTATGGGGGGCACAGAACAGTTCTGTACCCCCCTCCAACTTGATCGGACAGTAAAAAGTACGGTTAGAGTAACTAGTAATCCAGAGTCAGAGATTAGAGCAGAGTGTGAAGTAGAGAAGACGAATTAATGTCGAGATATGTATGTCCCAAGTTGTAGTTGGGTAAAAAATGAACAAGAACTAGAGTTAGAGAAAAGAGAACAAAATAAGGGTAGTTTAGAGCCAGAAATAGGTGTTTGAAAGATAAAGAATAGAGTGTGGGACTAATTGTCCAGGAGTGACCCCAGTACATATAATCCAGGGGAGGGGAGAGGCTGTGAGGGTCACAGCTGACCTAAACCTGAGTACAGAAGAGGACGTAGACGGAGCAAGAACAGAGAATAGGTATTTCTTTGGGATGTCCATCTGAGGGAAACAGTACGAAGCACTATTCGACCCAGGCGCAATGATCTCGATCATAAACTCCAAAGTAGCAGAACCATACAAAAACCGGATTCAACCTTGTGGAACTGCAGTCAAAAGTGCAATTGGGGGCATTACTGAAGCGGCAGGACTACTTAATTTGGATATAGTAGTTGATGGCCATGCGAAGCGTTTTAGAGTAAAGATAATGAAATCACTGGCACAAGATATCATTTTAGGAATTGATTTTTGTAAAGCCTGGGAGATGGAAGTGAAACTTGGAGAAGGTCTGTGGAGAGTATTTGGTGGAGCTTGGCATGAGTTTGGAAGTAAACAAGGAGAAAAGGAAGAAGAGTGGATATTTGCCGAGTGTGCAGGTATTTTAGCACTTGATGAACAAAAAGACATCATTCAAGCCATAGTCTAGAAATGGGTCTTGCCAGAGTAAGAAGAACACGGAATGACGGACTTGACAGAACATCACATACGTGTTACAGATGAAACACCTGTGCAACATGCTGTCAGAAGGATGTCTCCAGCCATGCTAACTTGGGCTCAGGGCAACGCTGAGAAATTGTACAAATTAAAAATAATTAAACCATCTGCCAGCCGTTGGAGGAGCGCGCCAGTGATCACGAGAAGAGGAGCAAAATGTAATGACAATTTCGTCAATGTAATGACTATCGAGATGTCAATAAAGTAACGATCAAAGACGGATATCCACTACCCTCAACTGATTACATCCTTGACAAGCTCCGTAAAGCCAGGTATTTGTCAAAAGTAGATTTAAAATTGGCATATCACCAAATCCCAATGGCCGAGAAAAGCAAGAAATATACCGCTTTCACTATCCCAGGTTCAGGCTTATGGCAATTTCGAAGGATGCCTTTTGGACTGATGAACGCTCCAATGACGTTCCAGAGATTAATTGACGCCTTATTAGGACCGAAAGTAGAGCCATACGTTTTCGGATATCTGGACGATATAATAATAGTCACGGATGCTTTCGAAGAACATGTAAAATGGCTCGAAATTGTGTTAGAAAAACTAAATAAGGAGAAATTAATTGCAAACCCGGATAAATGCGAATTCGGTTGTTCCGAAGTCACGTATTTAGGATATTTGTTAGACAGCGAAGGCCTGAGACCGGATCCGAAGAAGACAGAGCCAGTACAAAATTATCCAGAACCGAGAAATGTCAAACAACTCCGACGTTTCCTAGGTATAGTAGGATGGAACTCCAGATTTATACAAAATGACAGTGAGATTAAAATACCATTACTAAAGTTACTACACAAAGGCCATTGTTGGGAATGGGAGGATGAACAGCAGGAAGCTTTTGACCAGTTAAAACAAAAACTGACAACTGCGCCAGTGCTAGCACTTCCTGACTTCACCAAGAAATTCACAATACAATGTGATGCCAGTAACTTTGCCATAGGAGCGGTATTAACCCAAGATTTTGAATATGGAGAACATCCGATTATGTACATTAGTCGTGTGTTGACTGAGCCAGAAAGGAATTATAGCGTGACTGAGAAGGAGTGCCTGTCGTTGTTGTGGTCGATAAAAAAGTTTAGGCCATACATTGAAGGGTATAAATTCCATGTGATCACCGATCACAGTGCCCTAAAATGGCTTAGGAATTTGAAAGATCCGACAGAACGCTTAGCCAGGTGGGTCCTAGAGATGCAGCAATGGGACTTGGATATTGTTCACAGAAAAGGTGCACAACATCATGTCCCAGATGCGCTGTCGAGACTACAAGAAGATAAAGAGGAGTTCGTAGCCGCGTTTGAATCCGTTGAGGACCAATGGTACCTCAAACGCCGTGATTTAGTGAGCCAGCATCCTCGGAGGTTTCCTGGGTGGATCGTAGAAAACGAAAACCTATATCGACATCGCAGTGATCAACTTCTACTGCCGATAAACGTAAATAAGGATGGCTGGAAACTAGTAGTGCCAGAAGAATATAGGAGTCGAGTGATGGAAAACGCACATGCCCTAGCATCAGCTGGACACTTGAGAATCGAGAAAACCTATGACCAAGTAGCACGAGAGTACTACTGGCCAGGCATATGGAACGATGTTCACAACTATGTGACTCATTGTGTTCTGTGCCAGATACATAAAGTATCTCAAGCCGGACCAGTTGGATTGATGGGCCAGAGAATTGTCGAGAGACCGTGGGCTGTAGTGGCTGCTGACACGATGGAGTTCCCACCGAGTAAGAGCCGTTGTAAGTACCTGGTAGTGTTCCAGGACTTGTTCTCGAGGTGGATAGAAGTAAAGCCACTGAGTTCAGCTGATGGGAAATCGGTAGCAAAAGCATCCAAGAAATTGATCCTATTTCAATAGGAAACGCCTGAGTATTTGCTAACCGACAACGGTAAGGAGTTTGACAACAAATTTCTCAAAAACACCCTAGAGGAATATGGAGTCAAACACATCACCACACCACCTTACCACCCACAAGCTAACCCAGTAGAGAGGAGCAAAAGAACTCTAAAAACGATTAATCTCTACGTTCATAGGAGCTGATCATCGCGACTGGGACATTCATGTTCATGAATTCCGTCACGCGGTGAACACTGCTACACAGGCAACGACGAAAACGTCCCCCGCGTTTTTAAATTTTGGTAGACATCCGAAGTTAGTAAAAAGTTTGCGTAGAGAAGTAGAGAATAAGAGTCAAGTTGTGAAAATCGAGCCAGAAGAGTGGGTGGATAGAGTAAAGAGGTTTGATGCTCTGAGAGACATGGTAGCTAGGTTGATTGACAAAGAGAGGGTAAGTCAAGCTAAGTATTATAACAAAAATAAGAGAGATGTCATATTTAAAGTGGGCGATCTAGTATTGAGGCGAACACATAAACTGTCGAGCGGCGCACAAAAATTCGCGACAAAACTAGCACCGAAATACGCAGGCCCATTTGAGATCGAAAAGATGTTGTCCCCAACGGTATATGTCCTGCGTCCCGGTGATAGTCGTAGAATTCCGAAAATACATATATCCGAATTAAAAAGATACATAGAACCTAAAAATAAAAAATGATAAATTACTAATTAATTGAAATGTTTAGGAGAAAACCCAAATGAACAACCGAGCAGCCGTGAGGAAGAGTGGACAATGCCGTATGTGAACCAAGGTGGTAGGGGAAGACCTCAACGTACTCATGGACCATCTTCTGACTTCATAGCGACTCCCCCGAGCAGCAGAAGTGGAGGAAGACGCCAGATTGCCCATCGCTCTTTCCCTGAATTCCAACCAGGGGAGGAAAACAGAGAGCCGACGTCGTACTTGATGTTCCCCATAGTGGAGGAAACCGCACGGGAACCGTTATCGCCAGCCGTTGTCCAACCTGGAGAAAAGTCGCCAGAGAGAGAAGAAGAGGGAGCAGTAGGCCCGATAAGTGCAGCCGTATCACCAATCCCAGCAGAAGTGTGGTCGACTATTCAATTAGCGACTCTGGAAGAAGAAAGAAAAGCAGAGAAGACACCACGCCCTCAACAAACTCGTAGAATGCCAATCCGCAAACGAGACGATGAGAGCTGGGAATCTTTCGAGAGTCGTCTGGCCGAAGATAAGTTGGAGAGATTCATGACAAACGAAGAGAGAGGAACACCAAGAGCAACTAGGTCAAGATTTCCACAACCGGGACCACCAAATCGGCCAGAGAATCAAGGAGCGATTCCGAAAGCGAGAACGACCGAGAAAAGAAGCCAAGAGAAGGAAGCGAAGGAGAGAGAAAGACGATGGGAACCAACAACCAACAGGGCGAAGAACCTAAGACGACCTCTGAAAGTAAAAACGAGAGGAGTAATGTTTGGTGGTTTAAGACCCATAGAAACAGTGCCAATACTAGACCCACCGCCGTACGCGTCCTTTAATTGCTGGAGATTTGGGCACAACGCGGACAAGTGTACCAGTAAAATTAAAAATAAACACTGTACAAATTGTGGACGTCGCTTGGTAACTGTCTATGATTGTCCTCGTTGCAAAGTGGATTCACCGTCAACATTATTAACCGTTTGTCGCCAAGACGAGAGCATGGAACTGGAAGAGCCGGAAGAGTTGGAAGTCAATGTCGAAGTAGAAAACGAGCAGAGAGAAGAGGCCAGAGCTGTTTAAATAGAAGTAGACAACATTGAGGAGAATTCAGTAGAAAGGGCCAGTGTAGAAAATGAAAAAGCCGAAGTGTCAATTGTAGTCAAGGAAAAAGGAGCAATCATGTGATCTTGTGAACCAAATAATGGCACTGACTAGTGCACTACACGGCCAACCTTCTGAAACTATAAACATGGCGATTCGCCAACTCATTGAGAAAAGAAAGCAGAAGACAGGAGGAAAGGAGAGAAGTAACTAAGAGATACCAAGCCAAAGAAGTAGGATGAGCTATTGAAGCCACGATAGCCAGATAACAACACAACAACCATGCCGGAAACGTCGGAGAAATTACTCTGCCGGACCAGAACTCAAAAGGGGTATGAAACGAAATTATTTATATTATTAGTTTTCAATAATAATAATAGTCATGGGGAGGGGATTGTAACAGAGCGATTTTCTATTTATCATTATTCTGTTACATTCCTGAACCACGGCGAAATATGTAAGTGAGATAAAGAAGAGACCGTTCTATTCGGTCGTCGCATAGGTGCTGATTTCCTAGTGGGTCAGTGGGTTATATCGAGTTACTTTTCAGGTTCAAGGTAAAGGTCGGGAGTCAAGCCTGCGAGAGAGAGAGAGAGGCTGAGAAATAGTTTTAAGAATGAGAGAAAAGAGAGAGCGAAAGTACGAAAAATCCATTATTCAGCAGTCAAGAAGGAAATAAGACCGACATATTGGATTTTCTACCGGTTGCCTCGTGGTGACGCTCTTTCTCGAGTCCCTAGTTTTTTTGTCGAAATAAAACACACCGCGATTGTTTTTGGTGAAGTTACGAATTATTTTTGTTTCAGAAGAACTCAGTATTATTAAATTTGATTACCAGAGCTCCGGCTGGTGTTTGTTACGATTGTGATATTTGCTATAGTGTGTGGAAAAATAAAACTACTTGGAAAGATTCCAGCGGTGTTCTTTTCTTCTCGACGGAACCAATCTTTATCCCCGGCGTGTTATCAGGACATCGAGAGGAAGCAGGGAAGATTGCGGTAAAGAGTAAGTCTTTTAATTCAAATAAATTTGTCAGCCGTGTCTCGCCGCTGGTGTTTTCTGCTTGCCAGCGTTCAGGCAGAATATCCTCTGTGATAGAGAGAGTCTCAGAGGCGTTTGTTAAGATAGTTTATTAATTTCCTTTAAAATTAATTGGCGCCTGACAGCGAAATTTACTTCAGTAAATTTCTTTTCTTAAATTAAATTGTTGATCGCGTCAGATTTTGTTGAACGTTAGCAGAAAATTTAGATTATTATTATTTATTTAAATTCAATCGTCACAAAGGTCTCGTGGACAATTTCCTATGTATGAAGATTTATTTTTGTTATTAATTGTGTTTTAAAAAAATTCTCAAAAATCTTGTTTCTTGGCGATTTTTGGGTTATTTCTTTAAATTTTAAATCTTCATCTGAGGAAAATTGTTCACGAGGCCTTAAAGGAGAGAAATAAAAAAATAAATTTAATATCTCTATTTTTAATGAAATAACAGCAATTAACCTACAAAAAACGAGAAAAATCGAGTTAATATTAAAAACCCTCGACACATGATTTTCATTTTAGGCGAAAAATATTCTAATTTCACGTGTGAACAAATATCTGTAAAAAAAATTTTAGTGGCAAGACTTTTATGTTGAACTTTATCGAGACTCACCGTGCGAAGTCTTTTTCAAAAATCGATTACATTATTTATACAATATATACCTATGTAAAAAATAACTTAAATCGATATTAAAAACACGCGGAAAATTTTTTATTTAAGGTATCACATCCTCTGTATTATATATTAGTTTTTGAAAAAAATGTATAATTAATTTATGTTTATATTTGAGGCATTTTACGTGAAATGTCCTAAGTTAAAATTTCAACTTCTTGAAAAAAATTGAAACTCAGAGAATTTGTTGTTCTATCAAGTAGAAATGTGCCCCAAAAAATAGTTTTGATTTTTTCGAAAATTTGGAGGGGGTAGAGGGGTATCAATTTGACCAATTTTGCAAACACCGGCTACTTTGTGAATTTTTTCTGAACATACTTGTAATAGAAAAAAATTTTTAGAATATGTTTCTGAAAGGTTTTTTCGTCCTCTTTCCAATGGTGTGTTTTATTTTTTAATATTTTAAAAATTTACCCTAATTTTTGATAATGAATATTTAATTTTTAATTTCCCAAAAATCGATCCCTTTTTAGGGTTCCGTACACCTACGGTGTATCGGCGGAACCCTATTGGTGAGACTCTGTTGTCCGTAGCCAAATCATGTCCCCCCCCTAGCGGCTAAACTATTTGACCTAAAGAGCTCAAATTTGGTACAGATATGTATTTTCACACATAGATTACAGGAAAAATATAGCGAATGTGATTGGACGTGATGGGCATAGCGTTGTCAAGGAAATAACAAGATTTTTGGCCAAAAATGCATAAAAAGTGACCATTCCCCCCCCCCCCCTTAACTTCTAAACTATTCGACATGGAGAGCTGAAATTTTTCATGCTGGTGTATTTTTACTCGAATATTACAGGAAAAATATAGAGAACTTGATATGTAATGATGGCCATAGCGTTGTCAAGAAAAAACTAAAAAATTAAAAAAAAATTTTTTTTTCCTAAATTTTACATTATTTGACCTAATGAGCTGATAATTGGTATCCTAGTGTATTATTACAGTCTGACAACAAAAAATTTATTTAAGAAACTTTTTGAAAAAAAATCCAAAAAAAATTTTTTTTAAATTTTTTTTTCAAAAAAAAAAAAAAAATTTAATTTTTTTTAGTTTAAACAAGTGGCATTAAATATTTTAAGGAAGAGAGTGAAATTTTAAGAGAATAAATAAGAGATTGTTTTCTGACTTTAATTTCTTAACTAAAAATAAAAAAAAATTGGACAAGTGCGAGTTGTACTTGCACTGCAATGGCGGGTTCCGCACACAAATATTAAAACAATACTTGCAACATTGATCGGTAATTGGTAGAATTAAAATAAACAATTATAAAAATATATTAAAATCATTTGATAAAAAAAATAACTAAAAAAAATTAAAGTATTGTATATCTAATATTGTAAACAATAATAAGCAGAGGAACTATAATAAATTTTGAAAATTTTGTTCCTCTGCTTATTATTGTTTACAATATTAGATATACAATACTTTAATTTTTTTTAGTTATTTTTTTTATCAAATGATTTTAATATATTTTTATAATTGTTTATTTTAATTCTACCAATTACCGATCAATGTTGCCAGTATTGTTTTAATATTTGTGTGCGGAACCCGCCATTGCAGTGCGAGTACAACTCGCACTTGTCCAAATTTTTTTATAAATAAATTATTGCAAGCGAAAGCTAAGGTTTTTTCCTATCGGCACGTTTAAATTTTCAGAATGCCCTTTTTTGTTTTTGAGTTATTAAATTTCAAAGAATAAATTGCGTCCCGGGCGCCTCGTCTCACGCCGGTTGCCACGTGGCTCAGTGCAACCGCGATGCGGCGCGCCGCAATTTATTCTTTAAAATTTATAACTCAAAAACAAAATAAGGGCAATCTGAAAATTTACATGCGGATAGGAAAAAACCTCAGCTTTCGTTTGCAATAATTTATTTAAAGAAAATGGACCGATTTTTGTAAAATTAAAATTAAATATTCATTATCAAAAATTAGGGTAAATTTTAAAAATATTAAAAAATAAAATGCACCATTGGAAACAGGACGAAAAAACCTTTTAGAAACATATTTTAAAAAAATTTTCCCATTACAAGTATGTTCAGAAAAAATTCAAAGTAGCCGGTGTTAACAAAATTGGTCAAATTGACCCCCCTCTACCCCCTCCAAATTTTCGAAAAAATCAAAAATATTTTTTGGGGCACATTTCTACTTGATAGAACAACAAATTCCCTAAGTTTCAATTTTTTTTTAAAAAGTTGAAATTTCAACTTAGGACATTTCACGCAAAATGCCTCATTTATGAAAATGTAGGGGAGACTAGGGTAAACCCGCTCACTTTTTTTCAGGTCGGTAAAAATCTAGGAAATTATTCTCTAAATCAAAGTTAATTTATATCATTTGAAAGCTTATGATTTCTACTAAAAAAATAAAAAAGATTTTTTGATCTATCTTTTTTAGTTTTAATTAGAGAAACTTTTTAATAAACATATACTAAATTTCGAAATCACAATTTTCCAGGGTAAACCCGCTCACTTTATCTTTTTAAGACGGAATATTTTTATTTTATAAATATTAAAGTTCGTCTTATTCTCGTCTTAAATATGATTTATTATTGATAATTTATGAGTTATATAAACAATTCTATAAACAACAAATTGGTTTAATAAATAATGAACATAGATTTCATGAATTACAACTATGGATTTAAATAGTGTTATATTTTATTAAGAGAAAGTGAAATGTAGTTATAATTTTGGTTTTAATAAGTCATAAATTGTGTTATTGTTGAAATATAATACGTGGAATTATTTTATTTTAAATTTTAAATTTAAAACTAAGGGAGCGGCTTTACCCCGACTTCACATGAGCGACTTTACCCCGAGTGTATTCCTCACATTTCAGAATAACTTTAATTAAATCTTTTTAAAATAAGACAAAACTATATATGTACTTCAAAGAAGGACATCCAATAGCAACAAAAAAATTTGCCAGATAAATTAAGACTCAAAAATAATGATCGTAAAACTTAAAGATCCAAAATACGTTTTTTTCTAAAACCTCTAAAAACATTTGATTGTCTCTGATTCTATGTTGAATTCATGAAACTAAACGAAAGTTCGTTAATATAAGTTGAATGTTAAGTACTATTCACAGTACCAATATCTCCATCTTAAGTTGAGTTTATAGCGTAAAATCGCTAGTGAGCGGGTTTACCCCAGTCTTCCCTACTTTTCCCTCACACATTACTCACGCTTCACATGAAAAAAACGCAACTTTGATATCGAATATCTCTGGATCCTTGCGGTGAAATTCTTAAAATTTTGCAAATATTTCAAGAATAATAATAAAAACGTATAGTAAAATTTTTTTAAAAATCTATAGAAAAGCGTTTAGGGGATGTGATACCTTAAATAAATTCAAAATATATCATCTTTGTTACCCTATAATTTCGAATATTCCACAAGCATGCTCAAGACACATTAAAAAAGTTGTATCTCCGGTTACCATTAAAACAGTACAAGAATATGCAGACACATGACTGTGGACAAGTATTAAATAGTAATATTTTTCCGGATCTATACCAAATTCAAGATGAAAAACAGTTTGCCTTTCTGCATTATTTTGTTTTATAAGATTTGTCACATGTGGAATAGTGTGTACCAAAAAATAAAAAATAACATTTCCAAAGAATCCACCTGAAAGATGACAATTTAAATTAAATAATAAATATTTAATAAATAAAATTAATAATGTTATTTTCAAAATTTTATTATCATAAAAAAATATCTACAAAAGCAAATAAAAGAGTAAAATCTGCATCTTTTGCCATATTTGTGTAAAATATCAGCTTCATCTTTTGACGTTAATATGTCCCAATCATTTTGCATTCTCTCAAAAATCATGTCCATCTATGAATGAAATGTAATAAATTATACATTACTTATTATTGATTAACTTTAATTCTTTGAATTGTATGGGTGATTCTTCTAAAAGACCTTCGTATTGTTTAAAAAATTGAAAATCGTAGAATAAAAATGAATTTTTTGAAAAATTCATACTCAAAACTATGTCAAAAAAATTAATGTAAACGATGATATTTAATTTGGAGACAATTGAAGTTATCTATCAAGAGAATCAACCATTTATCTTTCTTATTTCAAGCACTCAAATTTAAAGGATCATAATTTAATCTTATTACTTCTTTTTTGTGTAGATTGTTATTTATAAAAATTATTGCACCTATTAAAACATAACAAGTCGGTGGAATGCATCTAAATATTAAATCTAAATCACCAATTGCTGTTATCATGCCTGCAATCTAATATTAAAATTGTAATTGTTACAGTAAAAGCAAAAGAAGAAGATTCCATGTTAATATTATTATATTGGTTAATAATATTAATATATTAATTAATGTTTAAATACCTGTGCCGCCATATAACTTATTATAATCATCCAGTAAAAGGATTTGATTAGGACGTTTAGCCACATTGAATAGAAGTGACTATGTCCTGTCATATTTATAAAATTTTTGATAATATAGTAGTATGGATTCAGTAGGATGCTCATTTCTTCGCTTTTTACGCAGTATTGACAAAGTAATATGAGTGCGAGATCTGCTTTCGACCACCCCGACACATCGTTTAAGTCCATAACGAATCATTAAATATTTACGTTGACCTGTATTGATTTCCGAGAATTGCGAAAAGTAGCTTGTAATTAAATACTGTTTCTACGTTTTAGCTATAATTCTTGTCAGTGTATATGTAATTATAATAATAATAGGTTGCAGAAATCTTAACTTCGTAAAGAAATGTAATTGCTTCCTTAAATTATTAAACATAGTTTCTGATACTTCTGTAGGGTAAAGATGGGCCAATTAACTTAAACATTAATATCAATATAGTACTCTAGAAAGCTGTGGTTTACGTACTTTTTATGTATAAAATTTAGAAGTTAATTTGAAAATATGAAATCTATTGCGACATTTTAGTTATACTATTATTGTAATTCAAATACCAAAAAATTGTTTGAAAATAATTAAACAATATGAGTTATATTTAGTAATCTGCTATATACATTTTATTATATTGCCGATTAAAGAAGAACTGCTAAGAAAGAAAAAAAATTAAAGTCAGTATATTGGCATTTTTAATTTAATAAGCATTTTTTATAAAATAAAAGACGTCTAAGAGTATTTGAGATATTCTGTCTCGCCCAAAAGATGTATAAAAGACATTAAAAAAATTAATTAAAGACATGAAAAACTCTCTCATATCTTCTTGAATGAACCTACATATTTCCTTCACAGTATTTTCCATATTTAAGCACAATAATATTATATTAAATTTAAAAGTACCATCCTCATCTGATTCTTAGTTCACGTTTTTAGAAAATGACTAAAACAAAGAACATTTTTAGAAAGCCTTTCAGATGTCTTTTGTCTAGTTCTAAAAGAAGTTATTAAAAAAGTGCGTATTAAATCACTGTACAATTGTATACATTTTGTTTCTTATATACGGAGAAAAATAGATTATACAATTAGCAATATAGATTAATACCTGATTAATACCCTTTATAATCTATTTACAAACTTTTAATGTTTTAGAGTTATTTCTGGTATTCACAATATACTATAAATTTTATAATTCAAAATCGAATTGAATTATAATTCTAGATTATTACTATAGTAACATGCTTTTTTCAAATTGTCATTTATAAGGTTATAGTTGTTTTGAAAATTATTTGTGATCGAATTTTTTTACATGTGCTACTGTTTTAATTTTCCGGGTTTGTAAATTTCTGTTAATTTCATTTTTATTAATCTAAAAAACTATTTAAACATTATGCATATATTTATCATTAGCTTATTATTGATTATAATCATTTTTTATTTATAATTACAAAATTTTTTATTTTAACTATTACAAGGGAGCGTTCACAAATCATGTCACGCTTTAGGGGGTCTACTAAACGTGACTGAATGTATTTTTCTCATGTGAAATAGCAAAAATTGTGTGACAGGGGGAGGGGGGGGGAAGAAAATCTTAACAAATTGCGTGACATCATTTGTGAACGCTCCCCAAGGGAATATTAGTCGTTCACTGAGTAGGTGTCAGTCACTGTAACCATTACCCTATTTTCAACCTTTTCTTAAAAGTATATTTATTATACTTACAAAGCATAAATTTTGTGTCTAGTAAGCGAATAATAATTTATTACATTTATAGAGTGATAAGCGTTAAATCCTTCCATAGTTTAATTGTTAGTAGTAAAATAAATGATCATGGGAAGGTGAAGAATTGAAAAATTCAATGCATCGTCAAAATTGCGACGTTTCGTTGGCTAAGGTTTGCCAACCTCATCAGGCTAAATTTATTTAAACAGAAAAACACTTCAATATTAATAAAGGTTTAAAACAACACTATACACTATACTGAAAACATGTTTAAAGAATATCCTACCAGATTCGTTAAAACATAAAAATCGCGTTCTAACTCGTCAATATAAAAAAGATTTCATTGAGAAAAAATATTTTTTTATAACAATTTCCACATATATCAAAATTAAAAATAAAAAATTTCTTCATGTGAAAGGAAGACATTTCAGCACACTAGTTCAGTGTTAGCTCTAATTTGCAAAAATTTTATTCATTTAGAATAACTTAAAGACCAATTATATTGATGCAATTTTTATAATCCAAATGAATAGGGGAGACTGGGCGAAAGGTTAAATTTTGCATTAATGATTTTTTTAGACAATATAATCCGCTTAGATGCAAATATTTATATACCAATATTGTAGGGCAACTTGTCCTCTACAACTTTCAATAAAAAAGTTTCTGATATTTTCGCATAAAATGGATGTTTTGTCCTTTTAAAAAAAATTTTTTTTAACTTTTTGCCCTATGCTGGGGCGAAAAGTTAAATGGCTGGAGCAAAATGTTACAATTCTATTTTTAGCCTACTACTAAAACTATTTTCTGATAGGTGTTAAGTAGTAGATAAGTTGAAGTATACGTAAACAAGTAATTTAGTTAATAAAAGATATATATTTATTTAACAAAAGCTTTAGAATAGTTATAAAGTTAATAAATTAAAATTTAAAAAAAAAATTTGGTTTATTTCACGTAAACGGTCTTGTTTTTTGACCGAGTACTTGTCCAATGTCAAATAAATAATTTTTAAACAAATAAACCCAAAAAAATGAAAAATGTAAATAGTATATTAAGCAACAAGAGGATAAAGGCAGCCATTTCTTTACGGTAATTTTTGTGACACAAGTGGAGGTCGAGGGCGCCCCGAGACCGGAACAAGTGTCACAAAAATCATCGTAAAGAAATTGGCTGCCTTTATTCTTGTGTTACTTACGATATTTTTTATTCCTAATGCACAAAAGCGGCAATTTCAGATAGCAAACGACAGGGAATAGAAGTCATTCACTTGTTCGACTTGTATGAAAATGGCGGCCGTTTTCTCCCAGGGTGCATTTTTGGCTATAACAACAAATATAAAAAATCTGACTAAAGATATTTAGCAAATACCTTTAGGTATCTCTTCAGGGGACATAAATAAGGACTTAAAAAAATCGCGATAAAAATAAATTCAAAAAATATACTTAAAAGTTGATATTTTCTTTTACGAAAAAATTTTCAAAAATAGGGTGAAAACTAACTTTTTATCCCACATGCACAAAAATGACGCTTTTAGATAGCTGACGACAGGGAGTAAAGTCACTCATTTGTTCGACCGTATGAAAATGGCGACCGTTTTCATACAAGTCGAACAAGTGAATGACTTCTATTCCCTGTCGTCTGCTATCTGAAATTGCCGCTTTTGTGCATTAGGAATAAAAAATATCGTAAGTAACATCAAATAACTCCGGACATTTATTTAGAGTGATAACACCCTTCTATTATTAAAATTGCAATGCTCTAACTATTTCCGTTCGAAAGATAATGAATTTTAACTGTTTTTACAGTTTAACCTTTCGCCCCAGTCTCCCCTATTATCAATAATTTGAAAGTGGTAATACTTAGATATTCAATTTTATAATCCCGGTCAACTGCAGTGGCGGATCCAAACAAGGTTTTTTTGGGGGGGCATCCATTCAAAAGAATAAATGAATATAATGTTATCTCTTTCTATCTCATAGAAATATTTTACTCTTGGGGGCCAAGCACCCGTTCCCTCCCTGGAGCTGCCACTGGTCAACTGTCCTATATACAATGTAAAATTATCATATGAAGTATAATCTAGATTTCATCACATATAATCCATTTTTTTCGTAATAGTACAGAAACTTAATAAAAATCGTTAATTTGAAATTGTGTAAAATTCATAACATTAAAATTTTTTATTAGCATTTTCACTTTAGAAAATAGTAAATTATGCGAGATACAAACATTTAATCTGGTCACATGCTGGTACTTTGATGGTACTACTCGTTCCGCCAAAGCAATTTTAAATACTAGAGATTTTCTGGTGCCTCTGTTAGGTGTCGTCCAAGTCGCATTTACTTTTCCAGTCATTATGTTTTAAAGCCTTTCGAAACTCGCATGTGGGACTGTTTTGGGTGAGGAGGGAGTGATCTTTTCGGCCGAAACATCTCACACAATTTGGATTGATCATCACTTAAGGTAAGTTCGTAAAATCCATTCAATAATTGTATTTCGATGTCTCGTCCTCAAGATAAAAGAACATTTAGATGTTTAACGTCTGATGCGAGTTTGTTTCAATTAGAAAATAATTCATTGATGATGATGTCCATCCCGGCGCACTACGGATCATTTCTACATTCGCTACCTTGCGCGCTGCTGCTGATGTTGCAGCGTGCCTGGCGCTGTAACCTGAAAAAACAGCGGTGTCCACACCACTTTCCTCAAAAGTTTTGCATATCCAACGGCTCACGGTTACATTCTTGTACTTCTGCGGCTTTGAAATATCTCGAGATCTGGGGATCTCATTGGCAATTAATATTTGAATAATTCGATGCGTTCTTTGTGGTGACATTCCCACCATAGCATAGTCTAATCGGTTTGGCGTACTATTTTAACGTGCTCTTCGGTAGCTCCTCTCATTTTGAACGCCTTGCCTGATAGCAGAGAGCTGCTACCAGGGAAAGGTTCTGGTGTAAAGAATAAGTCGATCTGTGAGGTGAAGACAACAGATTAATATGAGGCTCAAAATTTCTGAAGCGTGCCACTAATTCTCGATAAAAATATTTTTATATTTTATATCAATAATTTTATAGTATTTTGGTACCAAAATATGACCCCAAAGTTGTTTTTGCAAAATATTAATTTTTTTAAGAGTTATTGATTAAACAGTTTTTAAGCATCAAATTATTAAAACATTTTTCTCTAGCGTTCTATTTAATGAATTTTAATAAAATTTGAAATAAGTAATATACAATAACCCTTCTTTCAAACAAAAAATATTTGTTAAATTTTGTTCATAATTTGTTTAAAATAGCAACAATTATTACAAAGGCCATTTTTAACCACAGTATTGTATTATTAAAGAGGTTATGCTTTAAGCATATATAAAAATCTAAAAAAAATAAAGTTATATATTTCAATTTTATATGCTTATATAAAATACATTGAAATATATTGCTATACAATATCGCAATCATCACTGAATCTATTTAGTCATTGTTTACCACTAATTTTCTGGGGCATTATATCCCAGTAAAAAAAACTAATTCAAACGGATTGAAATGAATTAAAATTTATGGTAGAAAGCGGGATTCATTCAAGCTCTTTGTATATTGGATTGAATTCGATTCAATTTGCCTAAAGTTGTGCAAACGAATTCGCATTCGTAAGAAATGACCAAGGCATGCATTGAATTCGTGCTGACGAATTAAAAAAAATTAAAGGCCCTAAAACTTGTCCATTGAATTAGTAAGAATAGAAGGTTTGGAAGTTCAATACAGTTTGACGAATTCAGGAAAATTGCAACATAGCTCCAATTCGTATTTGTCACATAGCGGGATTCACTGAAACTCTTTGTGAATTCTTTTTAATTTATTTCAACTAGTTTTTGTTTACTGGGATTCACGAAACATCACAATATTTGTAAATGTAACATTTTAACTCGTCGGTAGATTAAAAATTTAATTTGTCTGATTTTAAGTAATTGCACAATTACATATGGGTTTATTATAAATTAGTATATTTTAAGTAACTTATCATAAATTTATAAGAACATAAATTTACTTTGAATAAGACATATCAAATACATTTGCAACCAATTGTACAAATACCTTTAGGGAGCATTTAAACGACTGTTGGTAGAAAATAAATTTACCAAATAATGTCAAAATCGTCTTTACACCACCCCTGCAATCTTGAGTTGAAAGTGTGAAAAGTCTTGACTAAAAATATACCTGGTACTGGTTGGCACCTAGGCCGAGATTCAAAATAATGCATGGAGAAGTTAATAAATCACAATTTTCTGAATTACGAAACTTATTATCGGCATACATTTTTATTTTACGTTAAACAATCATACTTGGGTAAGACTCCGTCAGAAAAAAAGCGATTTGCAAGTGGTCTTCCGATTTCTTCGAAACCTTGGGAAATAGAAGTCTTATATGAATTAAATTTAACCCTAAAAGGATTTTGAAAAATTTTCAAAATGGCGGCCGCTACGCCATATTGAAAATGAGTGTTGCGTTTTTTTCAAAAATTAATAACTCTGAAACTTTTTGATCGATTTTAATAAAATTTACAGGCGATATAGTTAAAAATACGTAGTTTAATTTGATATTATGAACAAAAAAAAATTTCCAAAATTTGTCAAAAAAAAAGTGAAAAAAATTTTTTGAATTAATTTTTAGTTCAGTTGGCCTAATTTTTGAATTTTCTAATAAGTAAATATCGATTTCTTGTAATTTCACCTTTCATTTCATAAAAAAAATTTATGGAGACTCTAATAGTTCTCGAGATATTGCGACTTTAGTGGGAGCGCGTACCGCGGAATTAAACTCCGTAGCGAGGCGGAATATGAAGCGAGCGTACAAACGTGCACAATAGGGTGTCCGTAACAATGCCGATTGATTAATATTAACACGTGCCAGAGATCCATCGAAATTTCCCATTAAAAATACATAGGAAAAATGCACTTTTTAAAAAAAAATTCATAACTTTTTTAATTTTCATGCAAAAAATTCTCCAGGTCACATTTGCCTTCATTTTTAGCTGCACTATAAGATAGCACTTTGCCAAAAATTTAATTTTGAAAAATTTTTAAAATGGCGGATGATTAAAGTGGGTCATAAAAATGCACCACAATATATCCAAGGTTTTAACACATAAGTGTTGTCAAAAATTCAAAAAAATTACTTACTTGGGGCTATTTTCGATCGTTCATCATGAATCTAATATCAGAAATTAATTTTTCCAAATTTTCGATCCAATATGGCGGGTTCAAAATTTTGATTTTCTACATTTTTAAAGTAAAAATTCTAAAACAACGTCAAGGGCGATTTTTGGAAGCGCTATTTACACTCAGAGAAAAAGTTTATTTCACTTAACCAAATTGTTTAATTAACCTATTTTATTTGTCACGATAAAACAATTTTGTACATGTGTGAATTTAAAAATGGCGATCTCACTTGTCTACAGTCCGCGTTCGCGTCAAATTTATTTGTTAAATCGGTAAATCAAAGAAAAAAAATTATAAGTGTCGGTTAAATAAATATTAAATACATTGTGTTCATTGACTTACTGCATATTTAATTTGTACCAGTGAGAAGAATATTTAGAAAAAGGTTTTGTGAAGTTTTCAGTTTGTTGTTTCGAATAAACTTTTTTCTGAGTGCACGTATAAAAATCATAATTATAATATGTTTAATGTAATATTTCAAATGTTTTTTTACAATTAAGTAATTTTGTTTATATGAAGAAATACATATATAATATTTTACTTAATTGTTATTTATTTTCCTCTAATAATGTTTGAGTTTCCTAATTTAATATTTTCTAGTATACATATTATTGGTTAATTTATAATTTATTATATGTATAATTTTAAAATATCAATAATTATATAATAAATTATAAATTAACCAATAATACGTACTAGAAAATATTAAATTAGGAAATTCAAATATTATTAGAGGAAAATAAATAACAAAATTAAGTAAACAAAAATATTTATTTAAATAAACCAAATACGTTTACTAAAACTATTTATTTGAATCAAACAAATCTTTTCTCTTGAAATAAACAAATTTTTTAGTTATATTAAATAAAATTTTTTGGTTAAGTGTAATAAGCATTTGGTTAATACAAATAAACGTATTGGAAGAAATTTTTTGGTTGAATCAAACAAACGTTTGGTTGACTGTATAGCAATGCATTTATTTGGTTGATTCAACCAAAATTTGGTTGATTCGAACAAATTTTTTTCTGAGTGTACGAATCTAATGTTAAAATTTTATTTTTCAAATTATTCGATCCACTATGACGGATTCAAAATTATGATTTTCTACATTTTTAAGTAAATATTCTAAATATTAATTTATAGATTAATATTTACAAAAAATAATTATTGGGATGTTTTCGAAACTCTTTTATAGAAATTTAACTTTTTTACCTCTGCTCTTAAAAATCGATTATTAAAGGAATATTTAAAAAAAAATTTGAATCCGCCATGCCATATTAGATTCGGTAATTTAAAAAATAAATTTTTAACATTAGATTCGTAAATAGCGCTTCCAAATATCGCCCTTGACGTTGTTTCAGAATATTTACTTCGAAAATGTAGAAAATTAAAATTTTGAACCTGCCATATTGGATCCAAAATTTTGAAAATTAATTGTTACGGACACCCTATTGTGCACGTTTGTACGCTCGCTTCATATTCCGCCTCGCTACGGAGTTTAATTCCGCGGTACGCGCTCCCACTAAAGTCGCAATATCTCGAGAACTATTAGAGTCTCCATAAATTTTTTTTATGAAATGAAAGGTGAAATTATAAGAAATCGATATTTACTTATTAGAAAATTCAAAAATTAGGCCAACTGAACTAAAAATTAATTCAAAAAATTTTTTTGACTTTTTTTTGACAAATTTTGGAAATTTTTTTTTGTTCATAATATCAAATTAAACTACGTATTTTTAACTATATCGCCTGTAAATTTTATTAAAATCGATCAAAAAGTTTCAGAGTAATTAATTTTTGAAAAAAACGCAACACTCATTTTCAATATGGCGTAGCGGCCGCCATTTTGAAAATTTTTCAAAATCCTTTTAGAGTTAAATTTAATTCATATAAGACTTCTATTTCCCAAGGTTTCGAAGAAATCGGAAGACCACTTGCAAATCGCTTTTTTCTGACGGAGTCTTACCCACTTGTATTAACTTTCAAAACCATTCTATTAATGGCAAACATTTATTAATTCCACTTTTTGACAAAAATATAATTTTTACCATAACCTCTAACTCTTATTGGTCCTTATACTAGCTTTACGCCGTGTACATAATCTCTAACTACATAAGACTTTCTGCGCAGACTCAAGTTATTCGATTATTACAATCGAGATATTTCTCGAATTTGCACAGACCGTTCTTTCTTTTATTTTAGGGTGCAGTCCCATGGTACCGTTTTGCGTTGCGTTTTGTAACTAGGCCATGAGTGCAAATATAGCGAACATATATCTTCATCTCTCTCACACTCATGGCCTAGTTACAAAACGCAACGCAAAATGCTGCCATGGGACTGCACCCTTAGGGTGGAGTCCCATGGCACCGTTTTGCGTTGCGTTTTGTAACTAGGCCATGAGTGTGAGAGAGATACAGATATATGTTTGCTCTATTTGCACTCATGGCCTAGTTACAAAACGCAACGCAAAACGCTACCATGGGACTTCACCCTCAGGGTCAAGTCCCATGGCACTGTTTTGCGTTGCGTTTTGTAATTAGGCCATGAGGTTCAGAGAGATACAGATATATGTTCGCTATATTTGCACTCATGGCCTAGTTACAAATCGCAACGCAAAACGGTGCCATGGGACTTGTCCCTCAAGGTTATGTTAGAAACATTCTTTTTATCAACAAATTTTTATTAATTAATATTTTTCATTAATATAATTGTTGTAAAAGTTGCTACAGGTATTTTAGTTTGACGTGAAATAAGAATGCATGTACACAATAGCTTTGTCATTTGAGAAAATTGTGTTTGAGAACTTTTCCATGCATTACTTCGAATTTCGGTGTAAATGCCAACTAACGCCCGCGAAATGCATCCGGGTAATTCACAGGAAGCTGTAACCCTGCCGGAAGAATGGACTGAAATTGTACTGGGGAATTAGTACTGAGAGCTCAGTGCTATTTCAGTGAAACTTTGCTGCTTTTTAGCACTGAAATTGTACTGGGAAAAATTACCTGCAAAAGGGTCGCTATCGGTGATGTTTATGGTCTCACCGTCATTAAGTTGAAGGACGAATATTTCTTTGTTAATGTTAAAAATAATTTTTATTTATATTTCAACATTATATTTGTTTTTCATGAACTCAGATTCTTTACAAGTAATTATTATGTATGCTAAATATTCATGTTAATCTAAATTCAAAAATAATATCCGTTTTTACGTAACAATTAGAGTTTGCGAGATAGTTTATAACTTTTTTAATTAAACATTTTTTATAATGAATTTTAGATATTTGTAATCATAAAACATCACAGATTAAAATTTTTTTGTTTTGAAAATTGAATTATTTAAATTGTAAACTTTTTAAGCCATAAAATTATAATCCCATAGAACAATAGGCTTTCGGGTCTATTGTTAAAGCAGGGGTTGCAATATAAGTTTAAAATTTAACGGGAATTTCGTTGAAAATTTTGTTACCCTTTTTTTATTTTCACTTCCAAACTGTTAACAATGGTTTGTTGACATAACCTACATTTGAAACTATTGTTAAAGGACTTTAAAAATGTCTACCGAAACATTAAAAAAAACGGACTAGATTGTACTAGAGGCCAGTACAATTTCAGTACTTTTTCAGTCCATTCTTCCGGCAGGGAAAGGTGTGAAGAATTTTTGTTTAAAATTCTAGAAAATAGTAATAATTGAATTTAAATGATGAAAATAATTTTTCAGGGTTGCCACAGATCAGAGAATTCAGGGAAAAGTCATGGAAAGTAAAATTGGTCAGGGAAGTCAGGGAAAAGTCAGGGACTTTTATTTAAGTAACTGGAAAAAATTGAATTTTGGAGAAGTTACAAATAATTGCAGAAATTCAATTATTTTTAAAAGTAATAAATATCTTCTTAAAAATTTAATTATGTTCAAAAATTAAAAAAAATTCAATTATCTTTAAAAATAATTAAATTCTTCTCCAAATTTCAATTATTTTCAATAATTTTAATAAAATTCTTTGTAAAATTTCAATTACTTTCAAAAAATTTTTCTCAATTCAATGATTTTAAATATCTACAGTTTTAATAAAATTTTTCAAAAGAATTCAATTATTTAAAAAAAATTTTTTGATAAAATTCTAAGCAAAATTTTAATTTTTTAAAAAAATTTTAATGAAATCCTTTATAATAATTAAATTGTTTACAATATTATTTTAATAACATTTTTTGAAAGAATAGAATTATTTCCATGAATAATATACAATTTTAAAAGAAATTGAATTATTTAAAGCACAATTTTTATAAAAATTTTTCAAAAAAATGATTTCTTCAAAAAAAATTTTCTTGAATTCTTCTCAAGAATGCAAATATTCATTTAATATAATTAATTATTAGATTCAAAAATTTTGTAAAATTCTTCATAAAAATTCAACTTTTTAAAAAAACATTAAAAAATGTTGTTTTCAAGAATTTAATTATTTTCAAAAATTTGAATAAAACTCTTGTCAAGAATTTAATTATTTTCATAAATAATAAATTTTCTCAAAATTACAATTATTTTAAAAGAATTTTATAAAATTCTTCTCAATAATTCAATTATTTGAACTTTAAAATTTTAATAAAATTTTTTGTAAGAATTCAATTATATGAAAAGATTTTTTTTTTAATTCTTAACAAGAATTACATCATTTTCATAAATAAATCGAATTTTTCCCAAGAATTCAATTATTTTTGTGAATAATAATATTCGTTGCAAAAATTCAATTACTTCAAAAATTTTAATAAAATTTATTTCTTAGATTGTCATCATGATTATCAATTCACTTTCATTTACATTTCTTGAATGAATTAAACTATTGTCAAAAATGTTAATACAATTGAGGGGACGGATTCTAAAAGGGGATACGCGTGGATTCACGCGTTTAAGTTTTGTCCACTAGGTCAATTTTTGAAACTATTACAAATTGCAATTTGAATTACTGAAGTTTGTAGAGAATGAAAATGCGCATCTTTTTTCTTTAAGAAATAAATTTATATCTTTTTTAGTTTATGAAATAATGAGAAAAAACTAAATTTTTGAAAACCAAAAAATTTAAATGTTTTACGTCTTTAACTCGTGCTGGCGTTTTTGATTTTTCATATTTTGTAATCAAACAAAAACGAACTTACAGATTAAGACTTCCTGAAACCAACTATACTTTTAAAACTACAAAATCTTAATTAATAAAAAGTTTATTAATTTTTTCGAAAGACGTTGCAAAAAACGTGTTTTTCCAACTTTCAACGCTTCGTTTATCGAGGAAATTTTAAGGTACAAAAAACTTCCAGTGACAAAGTTTTTCATTACTATACGGACAAGTTTTCTGTAAAATTTTATTAACATGATATGAATGCTTACAAAGTTATTAATGTTTAAAGCGTATGGTGCGTCAGATTTCTCGCGCCTCGAACACATTGAGTCCCAAGGTGTTCGTTTGTAACAGATTAAGACTATTTTAGTTTATTCATTTGTTTACTTAAAAAAAATACAATTTTTAATGAAGTCACAGATAACTTTTGGAATCGCAGTTTAGTTAAAAACGATTATTTATTATTAAAAAGTAACTAATAATAATTAGCCAAAATCGTCTGAAGATAGTTAAAATTGACTGACATACAAATAATTAATGCATAGTTATTTTGACATAAATTTAATGTTAATTAAACTAATAATTGTTGATTAAGAATAGTAAAAATATTATAACTTTAGTTATTGACTAGTTTTTTGCTATCAAAGTAATTATTTTTAAATAATATTTAACTATGAGATTATGACGATTTGGCTAACTTTATATAAAAGTAGCATCAGTTTATTTATTTTAACATGTATTCTAAGTAAAAAACATAATATAAGAAATATTTTTTTAAAAAATATTGCAAAATAATTTGTACAATAATTCTATATTTTCTATATTCTATATTGTCGTTAAAACATATTGCTCTCTCATAGAGGAAGTATTTTTATTTTATTTATATCTGTATTTTGTCAGACATTTTCATAAAATAGAATTTTTTTGGTTATCATGTGCACTTTTCGAGGAAGTAACCCTTTTTTAAATGCTATTTTCCTCAAACTTGTGATTTGTTTTCATTCTAAGTAAAATATGGTATCCAGATGGGTCGCGGCTGCCGCGACCGTTGACTGCAAAAAAAAGGGTTCGGAAAAACCCAATACAATTTTCCCAGGATTTCGAGATTTTTTTATCACAATTGAGAAAACATTATGGCCATCTTGGTCAAGAACCGGACCAAGAAGTAATAATCCCGAAAAATGTTAAAATCAGTGAAAGCTACGCAATTCAGTATTTACCAGAATCAAGAATAAATACTTTTGAAAACTATAGATTACAAAATCCTTCCGCTTTCAAAATTGAATCAAAATGAATGATGTAAAAAGTTAAGTACGATATCTTTCTCCAAACGGACAGGAGTTTTTTAATAATTATTTTAAAAACATGAAATGTAGTAAATGAGATCATTTTGACAAAGAGTGGAAGTCTTAAACTAAATAAAACAAGAAAGTTAAATACAAGAAATATTATTGTAGTTGAGTTTTTTATATATAACAAAATAAAACATTTATGTTAAAAATAAATTTTATTAAATTTTATTTACTGTGAATATTAATTAATAATATTAATATTCAATATTAATTGACAAACACATTTTCAACGCGTTGCAAACGAACACCTTGGGACTCAATGTGTTCGAGGCGCGAGAAATCTGACGCACCATACGCTTTAAACAAACATTAATAACTTTGTAAGCATTCATATCATGTTAATAAAATTTTACAGAAAACTTGTCCGTATAGTAATGAAAAACTTTGTCACTGGAAGTTTTTTGTACCTTAAAATTTCCTCGATAAACGAAGCGTTGAAAGTTGGAAAAACACGTTTTTTGCAACGTCTTTCGAAAAAATTAATAAACTTTTTATTAATTAAGATTTTGTAGTTTTAAAAGTATAGTTGGTTTCAGGAAGTCTTAATCTGTAAGTTCGTTTTTGTTTGATTACAAAATATGAAAAATCAAAAACGCCAGCACGAGTTAAAGACGTAAAACATTTAAATTTTTTGGTTTTCAAAAATTTAGTTTTTTCTTATTATTTCATAAACTAAAAAAGATATAAATTTATTTCTTAAAGAAAAAAGATGCGCATTTTCATTGTGTATAAATTTGTGTCATTAAATTTGAAAATTGAAAATGTTTGAAAATCGCACTATTGGTCAATAGTTATACGTGACAATCCACGCGTATCCCCTTTTAGAATCCGTCCCCTCAATTTTTCGTAACAATTCAATTATTTTAAAAAATGTTGATAAAGTTCTTTATAAAAATTTAAATTTAAGAAATATTCAATTATTCTATTAATTATTTATTTTTGTATTTAAAGAATTTTCCAATAAAAATTAATTAAAAAATGAATATCAGTTAAAATTTTAGATAATAATTGAATATTAAAAGAATTATAGCATGAATTTTTAAAAATGCATAATTGAATTCTTTCGAAGAATTTACTTAAAATTGTATTAAAAATAATTGAAATCCTGTGAAGAATTTTATTAATTTATGAAAATAATTAAATTCTCGCAATGAATTTTTTCAAATTTTTTTTTATATAATTGAAATAATGTAAAGAATCTTATTATTTAGGGGAGAGTCTCCAGTTGTGAGACACCTCCAGTTGTGAGACAGTCAATTTTTTTTAACATGCAATATTAAAAAGCCGATTGGTTTATATAAAAACATTTCTTGTTATATGAGCCAACTTTTTTTTGTACGCCGAAGCGGATATATAAACTGTGTTTGTTAAATACCAACACTGTGTGTGATAATCGACTAAAAAGTGTTTTTTCAATAAATGCAAAGTACTTTTTTTCCAAGTTAATTAATTGGAAAAGGTAAATGTAATGCATTTTATTTTAGTGTTTTTCTTATATTTTGTGATGCAATAGGGTAAGTGTGGGTATTACCGTGGGTGCGTGAGTTACCGTGGTTTCGCTATTTTTGTCAAATTTTACCATTTATATTCCAATTTGTTAATCAAAAAAATTCAGATAGTTACTTTCATATTGTATGTGTTTAATAAATAAAGAATTATTGTTATTTAACTTACATTTCTCGTTTTAAAAAATTCTAAATTTTGTAGGTGCGGAAGTTTGATAAATTGCTCATTGTAATGCAAAAATACAGTTTTATATAAATCGCTTTTTTCATTATTAATACTTTTAAACTTGTTAATTTTTGTATATTCGATTAATTAATGTATTTTTAAAGTCAAAACTTCGTGGTAAATTATGATTTAACGTATTTTTATTTTTATTTTATCAACACGGTAATTGGATAACGTTTTGAACTTGTGCGCCAAATACCGTGGGTCGTTATTATCATTAAAAATAATATGTAAAGTAACAAATCGTGCTTTTCAAGTTAAAGGAGAACCGCAGAAATTAAAAAATAATTTCAAAATGATTTACACCAAATACTATTGTTATTTTAATAATAATTACTATTTTCATAGAAAATATTTAATTAAATATTATTAGGAATGTATGTACTTAATAAAGGCACTAAATAAAGTTATTAATAGATTTATAACGAATTCTGTGATTATTATTAGTATCTGCTAAAATATAAGAATATTTATTGTTAAATTAATAAACCATTGTTTCAAATTTGCTTAATTTCTTTCAACCGTTTGCGAATTCTACAAGTTGAAATTTTCGCGGTATAAGGCACACGGTAACTAGATCATCCACGGTATATGGCACACGGTATTCCGATCATGAAGCTTTGTGCACCACGGTAATACCAGCACGTGCATTACTTTCAGAAATATTTATTATTTAATAAAATATACGCACTACGACATTCTAAATTTTTTTATTATATCAAATAAAGTCAAAGATCAATTTAAAAAAATTATACAAATATCTTGTGAGGTTTGTTCACAATCTATTGACTAAGTCTGCATTAGATTTCAAACCACGGTAATACCCACATTTACCCTATTGCATTGTTCCAATCTACGGTTGAAAATAATTTAATTTTCCTATTTCAAAATAGCGCCAATTTCTGGGTGTGAGACACAGCATACCACCAGTTGTGAGACGGTGTCAACACCCATCTGGGCAGCATAAAAAATACGACTTTTCAGGCATACTATTTAAATGTTGTTTTGATTTTTTTTTAGTATTTTTGGGCATGTCAAGTGGAAAAAAGTCAATTGATTCAGAAAAAATCAATTTTAATGTTCTTGTTCAAGCTATTAAATTGTGTTTATTTGATAGTCATATTTTGGCGAATAAATATTATTATTTAGTATATAATAATATATATTATTAATATATTTAATTATTTCTACTAAACATAACGTTTTATGTCAAACTTATTAAATTTTAGCAATTTTTAATGAGTGTCTCACAACTGGAGACATTTTTTTTTTTTTAAAAAAGCGATGTGCTCGGAAAATGTATCGTAAAATTTTTTGTGTTCATCGAAACACTATACTTTCTTTTAATAAAAGTTGCGTATTTCTGTTACCTTTCGAACGGTGTATTTTATTAACAATTTTGTTTACCCGTTTACAATTTACGGGTCAAAAATGAAACCCGTCTGACAACTGGAGACTCTCCCCTATAAAAATAATTGAATTCCTGCATCGTAATAATTTTATTACATTTTTTAAAAATAATTGAATTTATTTGAGAACTTTTATTAAAAAAAACTCGATTGTGAAAATATTTGAATTTCAACGAAGAATTTCATTAAATTCGTGAAATGCAATTAAATTCTTACAAAAAGTTTAAGAGAATAATTCTATATTTCTAGGAATTTACTTTAAATTGTTTTATAAATAATTGAAATCGTCAGAAAAATGTTATAATTTATGAAAATAATGGAATTCATACAACCAATTTTATCAATTTTTTTTTAAAAATAATTGAATTCATGTGAAAAATTTTATTACTTAAAAAAATAATTGAATTTATGCAACGAATTTTCTTACATTTTATTTAAAAAATTATATTCTTTTGAAAACTTGTATCAAAAATGTAAATTTTGAAAAATTTTAAATTTCAGCGAAGAATTTCATTATTTTGTAAAATGTACCTAATTTAACTCTTGGAAAAAATTTTTGAAGATAATTTTATTTTTCGAGAAATTTATTTAAAATTGTATTAAAAATAATTGAAATCATGTGAAGAATTTTATTATTTATGAAAATAATTGAATTCTTGCTTACAATTTAATTATAATTTTTGTAAATAATTAAATTTTTTTCTTTGAAAAATTTTATGGAAATTAAAATTTTTATAAAAGATGAAGAAATTGATCACTCCGAGTCGAAGACTCGGAGTAATTGATATCTTCATGTTTTATAATAATATTCTTATAAATTGTTTAATTTTAAAAATGTTTGAATTTGAATGTTTTGAAGAATTTTAATTCCTATGGAAAAATAATAATTAAATATTTATTTAAAAATTTAGTTATTAATGTTTGCGAATAATTTTACAATTTAAGAAATTCGTAAGTAAATGTTATAGAATGTTTTTTAGAGTGTCTAATAATTTTTAGAGTGAATCAGAATATTCTTTATGATCAGGGAAAAATTGAAAATTTTGTCTGGAAATCAGGGAAAAGTCAGGGAAAAATAAAATTAAACATTTATGGCAACCCTGTTTTTAAGAAGTTACAGTTACAATATTATTATAGTATAAAAAGTATTTTATATATTAAATTAAATGATTTGATTGAAATTTTAGATGCCATCGCAGCAGAATAAACAAGAACGGCAGCAATCCTTCAAGCGTCAGTTCAATATAGAAAAGAAGAAGCAGCCTCCGTTCCCAACGGAGGCCTCAAATGAGGAATGCAATGTAAGTTTTGTAATAATTAAATTTTAAAATTTAATAATTTAAATTTACAAAAATTAGATAAATGTGGACGCCCACATGAAAAGGGCCCATATTGTCGGTTTCAGTTTTCGAGATAATCGCAATTTAGTAATTTTTGAGCAAAATCTTAATTTTTTTTTTATTTTTTATTATCAATCTACATGTTTTGACAAGTCGAATCATGCGGTTTTCATTAATTTATCGATAATTTAACTGTTTGCTTTCATTGGTTCTTTAGAAAAATGAAAAGGGCCCATTTTGCCGGTCATTTGCAAAAGTAATCCGAATTTTAAAAATGGAGGTGTGGAAAAATTTAAAACCTCTTTATTTTTCATCTCTAAGGTATTCTGGACTGTAAACAATTCTTATCTGAATAACTTCCGAGAAGAAATAGAGATATTGATGTTAGAATTTTTTTGTAATTGTCGAAATGAAAATTTGGATATTGCGTCATTTTTTTCATAATAGAGACTGTCAAAATTTTTTTAATAAGTTTAATATATGTATATTTTTTTTCTTCAAATTACACAATAAAATTGTACCTAATCATTAATCTTGTAAAAAATGGTTTTTTAATAGAAAAATTCTCCTTTTTAGAAAAGGGCCCATATTGTCGATTTTTAGTACTTAACCCTTAAACCGCACCCTGGGTGTGCGACACCCATATTCTAGCTTTTTACTCTAATATTTCGGTTAAATTCGTAAAAATTGATCATGTGTTGATATTGGACGGTACATTTTGTACTTAAATTTATGTTTCGTGAGTGACATTAGTCTGCCAAGTGTCTTTGTGTATTTGATAACTTTATGAAGTTGTCGGCGAAAAATTTCTGCTTGTCTGACACCCAGTTTTTGGTTTAAGATAATTTCAGTAGTTTAAAAAAACTCTTTTTTAATTATTAAAATTAAATAAATCATTATGAAACATATTTTCCTTCAAAATAGATGTACTGAGCTATATAAGATAATTTTTCCAAAAGATAATATCCTATTCCAGCTTGGAGAACACACTTAAATGTTCCCGGGTGTCGCACACCCAGTGTGCGGTTTAAGGATGGATTCGGCAGTGTGCGGTTTAAGGGTTAAGTACGAAATGTTTTAAAATTAAGAGGGGGGATGATTTTAAAAATTTAAAACCTGTTGGTTTTCTATCTTTAAGGTGCCCTGAACTGGAAACAATTCTTATCTGAATAACTTCCAAAAAGAACCAGAAATACAACAATTTGTTGGTATCGCAATCTTTAATTACGTTTTTCTCGAAATGAGGTTTTGGAGTTCTAAACTTTGAAATTCCGTAACTCAGCGAATTTTCAACCAAAAAAGTTCTAAGACCACTTAAAATTCTCCAAATTTTGCCAGGAATACGCCCATATAGATAACTCCAATAGTGCCAAAATGGGCCCTTTTCATGTGGACGTCCACAAATTGTTTTTTAATTAAATAAATTCATTTAAATTAAAACTACTCAATTAATTAATAAAAGTAATAAATTTATACAAAGATTTTATTTAATAACACTAAAAAATAATGAATTTTGGAGAAGTTACAAATGATTGCCAAAATTCAATATTTTCAAAAATTTTAACAAAAATTTCATCGAAATTTGATTATCTTTATAAATGATATTAAAATACTTCTCCAAAATTCAATTAATTTTTAAAAAATTTTCTACATTTAACGATTTTTAATACACTTTTACTATTTTAATGAAATTTAAAAAAAATTCAATTACTGAAATAAAATTGTACGAAAAAATTTAATTATTTTCATAAATAATAAAAATTTCCCAGCAATTGAGGGGCTGCATACAATAACAACCGCTACTCTCGGACAGTCATTTTTAACGCAGCCAGCTCGTCAAAAAGGTAAAGAAATTAAAATTTGAAATTTAAATTTTTTGAATGTACTATCTTATAGATGATAAAAAATTTAAATTTCAAGTTTTAAATTGTTTACCTTTTTGATGAGTTGGATGCGTTAAAAATGACTATCCGAGCGTAGCGGTTGTTATTGTATCCAGCCCCTCAATTTAACTATTTACAAATTTTTTATAAATTTATTCGCAATAATTCAACTATTTTTACAAATAATAATAAAAATGTTCTCAGTAATTTAATTATTTTTCATACAATTTTTATCACATTTCTCGAAAAATGTAAATGTTTTAAAATTTTTTATTAAAATTCGTAAAAGGAATTCAATAAAAAAAAATTTGTTGATAAAATTCCCTATGAGAATTCAGTTTTAAGAATTATTAAATAATTTATTTATTTATGTATGTATTTAGAAAATTAAATTTTAGTAATTTTTTGAGTAAACATAAATTTAGAAATGAATTTTACTTAAAATTGTAGGTAATAATTAACAGTATTAAAAGCATTAAAGCATAAATTTTTAAAAATAATTTGTAATTTAATTCTTTCGAAAAATTGTAATAAAATTTTTTAAACAAAGTCATATTTTTCGAAGAATTTTAATAGACTTTTTGAAAATATTTTTATTTTTTCAAGAATTGAATTAAAATGATATTAAAAATAATTAAAACCTGGAAAAGAATTTCATTAATTTATGAAAGTAATTGAACTCTCGCAATGAATTTTATCAATTTTGTTATTAAATAATTGCAATCCTATGTTTTATTATTTACAAAAATAATAGAATGTCTTCAACGAAGTTTATTAAATTTTTTTAAATAAATTGAATTCTTTTTGAGAACTTTTATTCAAATAGTAGATTTTAAAAATATTAGAATTTCAACGAAAAATTTTAAATATTCGTGAAATGTAATTCAATTCTTGCAAAAAAATTAAATTTCTATTTTTTGAGGAGTTTATTTAAAACTGTATTAAAAATAATTGAAATCCTGTATAGAATTTTATTACTTATGAAAATAATTAAATTTTGTTATAATTTTTTGAAGTAATTTAATTTTTTCAGGGTGGCCACAAGATTCATTTCATCAATATCCCTGACATTTTACTGACATAACAACGAATTTCAAAATTTTTTTTGTTTCGAGCAAAAAATGTATTGCATGACCGTCTTAATTTCTTTAATTGCCCTGACAAAAAAAATTTTTCCTGACATTTCCCAGACTTTACTGACAAAATATTTTTTTCCCTGACATTTCCCTGACTTTACTAACATGTGGTTACCCTGATTTTTTGTTAAAAAGCTTTATAAAGATTCAAATTTTTATAAAACATGAAGATATGAATTACTCCCAGTCGAAAACTCAGAGTGATTAATATATAGGTATCTTTATGTTTTGTAATAATATTCTTATAACTTGTTGAATTTTAAAAATGTTTAAATTTGAATGTTTTGAAGAATTTTAATGCATATGGAAAAATAATAATGAAATATTTATTATATTAGAAAAAGAATTTATTAATTATTTCGAATAATTTTACAATTAAAGGAATTTGTAAATAGGGGAAGTGCGCCGGTTGTGGGCACCCTCCGGTTGTGGGCACCCCTACGTAAACTTCGACGGCAAGCAGACTTTACTGAACTAAGTATTGCAAGTCGTGTTCGTTGACAATACGGACTTCTCGTATTGATAACGAAACAAATATATGCATTTGTGTAATAGCTGTGAGCATGATAAAGAAAATTTGCATTAAATAAATAAAAAAGTAATTTTGTATTGTTTTCAAAGAGCAACATATGGGTGTAGATTCGTTCAGAAAAAAGGGTTAAATTTTTTCTTTGCAGTGTTGTCATTATATTTTGTGATTTACCTTCGTGTTTAACCAAAATCCTGCATCACAAAATGTGTTGGTCTTTTTAAAAAATGACTTTCATTCCCGGTTGTGGGCACCTTTATGTTAAGGAAGCTCTACCATCTGAGAATGATGAGGACTACTGTCTCATCTATCTAAACTTTCTGCCAAGGAAAGTGACAGCCGCAAACTCCATTAAATGCAATGAATATAGTCGTTCAGTGCATTCGAAGTGCGTTATGTTATGCGTACTAGCTACTGCACATGCAAGCATTATGCTTCTGTTAGCGATGAGCATAGTGTGAAAACATGTCATCATTTTTGTTCTTTATCCCGGCAAATTCTCTTAAAATAAAGAAACTTTCATTTCTTCTTTATTTGTGTTGGTTTCTTTTAATATTTTTCCATTTTTAGCGGATTTTTCAAGGGTGCCCACAACCGGGTACAAAAATTTTTTTGTCAAAAAATTCCCATTTCACTAAATTTCTAATAAAACTTTTTTATTTAAAGGAATAAATTTAATTCCTTCACTGACAGTCACCTTAGACCTCTAGCTTTAAATTCGTACACATATATTTGTATAATATGCACATGAAAAAATGTTATGAGGCAAAAACAAAAAGGTGCCCACAACCGGAACACTTCCCTTATGTAAATGTAGTAGAACATTTTTTTAAGTAAAAAAATCTATTTTAATAAAATTTCAAAAATAAATTAATAATTATAAAAATCTTAATGAAATGTATTCAATAATAACAATTATTTTTTGTTTTTAGGCCTGGTCAGTGGAGCTTAAAAGATTGAGGGAAGAAATTGAAAGAGGGAGGTGGCGAATAGAAATGAGATTAGATTCTCTGGAAGCAAATTATAAAAAAATGAAATATGATAAAATAAGAGAAGGAGAAAGAAAAGAAAGGGATTGGGAGTATGAGAAGGAGAGGAGAGACAGGAACGACGATGGATGGCAACGACGGCAGTGGCAGCGAAATTAAGGAAGAATCTGATGGACACTCAAAATAAAATTTTATATAATGTGATACCGGCCACGGTGCGGATGACGCGGTCAAAGGGTGCAAAATGGGAAAAGTACGCTTTTTAAACTGAGTGAGACAGAAAAGGGATTATCTGAGTTGAATTCGAGAGAATTCGTCGTGAGTTGTCTCTCTCTCACTCTCGTGAGCTCGAGAATCACGAAGAGAGAGGGGGGCTCGGGCGTACAGGGACGTGTGAGAAAGAGGGGAATAGGGAAAGGGAGAGATAACGTCTCTCCCTCTTACGCCCAGGTAGTCGGGGGGACTAATTCGTTCCTCTCTTGCTCGGAGGACGAAAGCTGGGATCGCCGGCGAGGGTGCGTATGCGTCTACCTCGGCGGAGTACCAGCTTAAGTATCGACAGTGTTTGTCGTTGGTTTATATTATTTATTTATTTGTTTTTTTTTTTTTGGTTTTGTTTTTTGGTTTTCTTTATTGGTATTGGTTTATTTATTTTTTATTTAGTGTTACATTAATATAGGCGTTTTATACAAATATAACATTCGCATTATGTGGTTAGTCAGAGTTTATATTATCGAGGGCGAATATTCAAACTCATGAGCGGAGGGATTTCTCCAACTTTCGAGAGCTTCTGCGGCAGCGTGTCCAACGGTTGTAATGCGTGTCGCTTATGTGAAGCTACGCGCCTCAACCGGGGTTCACTCTTACCAGCAGCGCTGCTCAGGGAACGGGAAGGCTTTGCGCCTATCCCCCCAGGAATACGTCGACAAGGCACAGGAACCTTGACAGTGGGGGCGGCGTCTCTTTCTTTCGGCAGCGATGATGTTGATGAAACGGCCAACTCTTCAGCCAGAATTTGCCCCGGGTGTAATTCCAAGTAGTCTTCGGTGGACCGGTCGTGTATGGATAAGGGAGCTTCGTAGATGGCGTCGAAGGCAGCCAGAAGCACCTCAGTGTCGTCCAGATTCTCAAAGTAGGCGTCGGGACGTGGAGGAAAAAGTCGGTCTTCCGTCGGAGGCGGCTTGTTCTCTTTCACGGCGGTATTGTTGTTACAGTCGGGGGCCGGCTTAGGAAGTTGCTCCCGTGGTGTAGGAATGTATGAAAGGGGTAAAGTACGTTGAGGAGCAGCAGGTTCGTATGGAGCCGGTGTGGATTGGGCCAGCGGCTGAAGGAATTTCGGAGGTGGTGGCAGTGAGGACACCCGTCGAAATTCTCGTACTATGTCTCTGGCTTCTTCTCGGCGACGACGTGCTCGTTCCTTGTCTCGCAGGCGTTTCTTCTCACTCTTTGGTCGGCTAGGCGGGTTCATCTACAGCAGAGTTCATTGTTAAAAAAAAATAGAATTCACGGTTGGTTCTTTACCTGACATAACGTGTGGTACGTTCCGTTCCGAGTTATTCGTACGTTCGGTTGCCGGAGGGCGTGAGCCCCGGCCGAGTGGCACGATTAACGGCACGGAGTGCACGTGACGTAGTCAGGGGAAAAGCCCAACACGTAATGTGTGGCGATCTGCTTCTACTAAGCGTAACGTACATACGCTCCGTTCCAACTCGTGTGTATTCTCGGGTTACCAAAGGACATAAGTCCCGGCCTGAGGATACCGGAGGCGGCACGGTGTGCGTACGTGACGTGGCCGAGCAGAAGCCAAGGTGGCCAACAGTTCTCTCTTCACACGGCAGGACCGCGGCAGAGTTTTGAACTCGGCTATACAATATGGCGGTTCGTCTTTTCACACGGCGCAAGACCGCGGCAAAGTTTGAACCGGCTGAAAAGAAATGGGTTGACCCAGGAGACTCACCGTGGTAAGAGTAAAAGATATTTTCTGAGATATAAAGAGAACTTTATTTCTAAAGAAAATAGATCTGTCCACGAGCGTGGGTGTTGATCGAGTGACAACTTAAGTGGTCTCGCATCAATGCTTTTATACACAAGATCGGCGAAGATAATTGCGAGAAAATATAAAAAGCGCTCGTAGCGATAGGATTAAAAACTACTTAAAAAGTACTTACAGCTCTTTTTTTAATAACTAATTCCGAAGTTAAATAACAATTTGTTGGCCAAAAACTATCCGGCGACTAGGACGTACGAAGAGGTAAAGGAAAATTTTGGCCCAGGCATTCTTGCTAGAGGCTGGAAAAGTGTAGGTAGAAAGGTGGAAGGCGGCAGGTAATTGGCTGTACATTAGGTTTGAACGCCTAGGTCGTAAAAAAGGGGATGGTGAAAAGTGAAAGGAAAATGGAGAAAGTCGCAAGTACTCGTTAGCCCTAAACCTATGTAAAATAATATTATGGTTAATAATTGAAGAAAAAGGAAAAAAATAGAATGTAGCTAAACTAATATTTAGATTTCTTTACATAAACAACAACAATGTAAGTTCCCTATATTAAGAATTACATACAACTATATTAATTCTAGATTAATATATGTTAATATATAGTAATATATTATTATATGTTAATTAATATAATATATAGTTGTTGTGGTAATTATTAATAACTTATTTGTTATTTATTGTAGAGAAATCTAAAGGATAATGTTTAAAATTATCAATATCAATGATTTTTCTATTCGATAAATACGGGACGAAAAGTGGCATCTTAAATGATCATTTAATTTGTTAATTAAATTAAACAACCGTTTACAAATGTTATAATTTCGTAATTTAAAAAAATACATTAAATTTAAAATTCGTTTTGGTAGAAAGACAAAGAATTTTATTTGTAACATTTAAAATGATTGACAGTTGCATTTGAATAAAAATTACAATTTTCTGTTCATAAAAAATATTTGTCAAAGTTCAGGTCAAATTACCTAAATCATTTATTATTGACAAACAATTATAATTTTAATTCAAATATAACTTTAAATTGTTCAAAATGTAGAAAATCAAATTTCCTATTCTTCTATCAAAAGGAATTTAAAATTTAATTTAACATTTTCTTTTAAAATACGAAATTATAACATTAGAATAACTAGTTATTTTGTATGATTCTTCCTTAACTTTTCATTTTTTTTATTTTTAAAGGTTCTTGTGTTGAAAAGAAGCAAACTAAAAGTCCTTAATTACTGATAATTTTTATTATTATTATTATTTTCATTCATGGTTTGTTTTAAGAAAATCAAAAAAAGAATAGGATTTCTTTATCATATTATATTATATTAAATTTATCGCCGTCATTTTTGTATAAAGTTTTTTTTCATTCTTTAATATTTATTTAACAAATCATCAAAAAAGAAATCCTATTCTTTTTTTGATTTTCCCAAATCGAAAACAAATTAACAATATTTATTTTGTTGTGCCTCTAAGGTGGTAATAGTAAATGTAATAAAGTATAACGTTTTGTTTTGTACTCCACTTTCAGTTTTGGCTTGTTGTAACATAAAGATAGATAAAATCTATAAATTTTGTAATCAATAAATTTTTTTATCCTGGTGATTTCCAAACTAGTTCCTATTTTCCATTTTTTCTCTTGAATAGAAATTCAAATAATAATGAAGCTATATGGCATAAAAGAGAAAAAAAATGTTTAATTTTAAAAAAATCGGTTTTTACAATTTTTGATAATTTTCGATAATTTTAAATTTTTTACCAAAGAGTTGAGACTATTAAATAAGTAAAGTGTTTTTGAAGAGCCCAAAAATAATGAAGCTAAATCCCATAAAAGTGAGGAAAAAATGTTGAATTTTAAGAGCCCAGAAATAATGAAATCAGATTTAAAATTCCACTGGAATTTCGTAAAAACTTGACCTGGAAATCATGGAAAAGGTATGGAATTTTAAATTCAGATTTCTGTAGGAATCCTGATTATACTTCAAACTAAAAATTAAATTTTTCATAAACTATAACTAAAATCTTTCTCTAAATCGATTATTTTTAATAATTTTAGAAAAAGTTCTTTGACAATTTTCAAATCCATTTGTACACAATATTCAATTATTCGTAAATTTTTCAACTAGATAAATATTAGAAAATAAAAACTTAAAATAATGTTTAATTAATTCAATTAAACTGTCTCAAAAAAATTAATTACAAAATTAATAAATTCTTCAATGTTAAAGATATATTAGAAAATAAAAAACTGAAAATTCAAATTTTCAAAGATTTTAATCTGAAACATATTCAAAATTCAATTATTTCTAAAAATTTACCCTCTACTGCTTTTAATATTCATTACAATCTAAAACTGTAATTAAAATTCCTTTTTAAATCCATTTTTATTAGAAAATTCTAGAACAATTTAATTATTTAAATACAAAAATAACAATTTTTTTAATACTGGCATGTTACTTAATATTAAATTCTCATATAGAATTTTATCAATAGATTATAAAGTAACTAAATTTTTTTTTACAAATTTTAATAAAAAAATTTCGAGGGAAATTCCGCAATGAGTTTTATTATTTATAAAAATAATTAAATTCCTAAAAAGAATTTTATTATTTATGTTTATAATCGAATTCTTGCAACTAATTTTATAAAAACAATTTTTTTAAATTACATTCTGTTACAAAATTCTATTAAAATAGTACTAAAAATAATGAAATTTATCAGAAGAATTTTATTACTGATAAATGAAAACAATTAAATTGTTTCAAAAAATATGAGTAAAACCTTTCAGATTATTTTCTGAATTATTCTCAAAAAAAGAAAATAATAGCTTGCTGTAGTGTCACAAATCGAAAAAAGTATCCAAATACATCAGTAAAAGCAAAACAACTGTCAAAATAATAAGATTTCTAACCTCCAAAATATACACAAGTAAAATAAATCAACATATAGTCGATATTCTACATTATCAACCATGATTGCTTCTTTAGTTTGTAAAATACTCACCGCCTAAATGTGGCGATGATCTAATTCTCAATAATTCATGATAATTACAATAATTACATTAGTAATGAAAATAATTTTTCTAAATAAATAATACAAATTAATATGAAATAATTGAATAAAGTTAAATTTTTTACTTTTTCTAAAAATATCTTTCTTATATATTTTTCTCGTTTTGAAGAAATTTTACATAAACAAATCTAGTAGATGAATCTATTACCAACAGAATTTTCGCAATGCGTACATTCAATTATAGGGGAGAGTCTCCAGTTGTAAGACGGGTTTTATTTTTGACCCGTTAATTGTAAACGGGTAAACGCAATTGTAAATAAAATACACCGTTCGAAAGGTAACAGAAATACGCAACTTTTATTAAAAGAAAGTATAGTGTTTCGATGAACTCAAAAAATTTTACGATACATTTTACGAGCACATCGCTTTTTTCAAAAAAAAAATGTCTCCAGTTGTGAGACGCTCATTAAAAATTGCTAAAATTTAATAAGTTTGACATAAAACGTTATGTTTAGTAGAAATAATTAAATATATTAATAATATATATTATTATATACTAAATAATAATATTTATTCGCCCAAATATGACTATCAAATGAACACAATTTAATAGCTTCAACAAGAGCATTAAAATTGATTTCTTCTGAATCAATTGACTTTTTTCCACTTGACATGCCCAAAAATACTAGAAAAAAAATCAAAACAACATTTAAATAGTATGCCTGCAAAGTCGTATTTTTTATGCTGCCCAGATGGTTGTTGACACCGTCTCGCAACTGGTGATATGCTGTGTCTCACACCCAGAAATTGGCGCTATTTTGAAAAAGGAAAATTAAATTATTTTCAACCGAAGATTAGAACAATGCAATATTGCATCACAAAATATAAGGAAAACACTAAAAGAAAATGCATTACATTTACCTTTTCCAATTAATTAACTTGGAAAAAAAGTACTTTGCATTTATTGAAAAAACGCTTTTTAGTCGATTATCACACACAGTGTTGGTATTTAACAAAAACAGTTTATATATCCGCTTCGGCGTACACGAAAAAGTTGGCTCATATAAAAAGAAATGTTTTTATATAAACCAATCGGCTTTTTAATATTGCATGTTCAAAAAAATTGACTGTCTCACAACTGGAGGTGTCTCACAACTGGAGACTCTCCCCTAATTATTAAAAAAAAATTCATGAAAATATGAAATAAATCCAAAAAATTATCGAAAATCATGCGCTCTTTCATATAAAATAATAGATTATTAGAAAATTCCTCCGCTGTTAGAAAATGTATTGCATAATTCAAAGCGATTACCGACCGATAATTCTCGCCTTCTAGGGCTCAATTCAATGGGATCGATTACCGACAGAATCTTCACAACGCGTAATCAATCAATAATTATTAAATAAAATTTTTTTTAACCGAATGTAAAATAAATACTAAACGGTTATTGAAAATTATGCCCACTTTCATGTTGTAAAATATTTTTACAAAATTTCTTTTCTTTTAGGAGCTGTACTATATAAGAAATTAGTAAAAAAATTTCCCATAGTCACGTCAATAATTATTAACAAAAATTTGTTTTTAACCAAATGTAAAATAAATACGAAACAATTATTGAAAATCATGCCCTCTTTCATGTAGTAAAATATTTTTACAAAATTCCTTTCCTGTTAGGAGCAGTTTAACATAAAAAAATTGTAAAATTTTTCTCAATAGTCACGTGACCTCCAAATAACATGCCCTTAATAATAATATAATAGGCTTTCATAAGCAACAATATTTGTTTAAAGTATGTAGAAAAAGTTATCATTTTTTTTATTAAACATTTAATAAACAATTAACGGAAAATTTTTTTCCTAAATAAAAAACGTACGTTTTATGCAAAATTTTATTAGCTTTAATTGAAAAAAATTTGTCAATCGGTTAAATATTGTGGTCTAAAAATCAATTTGTCCAATAGCGTGTTTTTTGCCCCACTGTGATGCGGCATCAAAAACTTGACTTTCTTACAAAATTGTAAGTATACATGAGCATTTCCACGTGAGATTTTAGTCGACCTCTTAAAATCAGCCAAAAATATTTTTTTCTATTCTGTATCGAAAAAAACAGATACGTATTTTTTATTTTTGTTTAATTGTCAAAATATTCGAGTTATGAATTTTCGAAATTTTGGACTTTTAATGGTAGGGGAAGTGCGCCGGTTGTGGGCACCCTCCGGTTGTGGGCACCCCTACGTAAACTTCGACGGCAAGCAGACTTTACTGATCTAAGTATTGCAAGTCGTGTTCGTTGACAATACGGACTTTTCGTATTGATAACAAAACAAATATATGCATTTGTGTAATAGCTGTGAGCATAATAAAGAAAATTTGCATTAAATAAATAAAAAAGTAATTTTGTATTGTTTTCGAAGAGCAACATATGGGTGTAGATTCGTTCAGAAAAGAAGGGTTTAATTTTTTTTTTGCAGTGTTGTCATTATATTTTGTGATTTACCTTCGTGTTTAACCAAAATCCTGCATCACAAAATGTGTTGGTCTTTTTAAAAAATGACTGTCATTCCCGGTTGTGGGCACCTTTATGTTAAGGAGGCTCTACCATCTGACAATGATGTGGACTACTGTCTCATCTATCTAAACTTTCTGCCAAGGAAAGTGACAGCCGCAAACTCCATTAAATGCGATGAATATAGCCGTTCAGTGCATTAGAAGTGCGTTATGGTATGCGTACTAGCTACTTCACATGCAAGCATTATGCTTTTGTTAGCGATGAGCATAGTGTGAAAACGTGTCATCATTTTTGTTCTTTATCCCGGCAAATTCTCTTAAAATAAAGAAACTTTTATTTCTTCTTTATTTGTGTTGGTTTCCTTTAATATTTTTCCATTTTTTGCGGATTTTTCAAGGGTGCCCACAACCGGGTACAAAATTTTTTTTGTCAAAAAATTCCCATTTCACTAAATTTCTAATAAAACTTTTTTATTTAAAGGAATCAATTTAATTCCTTCACTGACAGTCACCTTAGACCTCTAGCTTTAAATTCGTACACATATATTTGTATAATATGCACATGGACAAATGTTATGAGGCAAAAACAAAAGGGTGCCCACAACCGGAACACTTCCCTTAGACCTATATTCAGTAGCTTATAAGTCCGAAAATATTGAGTTTAGAAAAAAGTTGTCAAAGAATGAAAGTTTTAGTTTTCTTTCGACTTTTAAGAAATGTAAACGTCTTTGACAACTTTTTCCTAAACTCAATATTTTCGGACTTATAAGCTACTGAATATAGGTCTACAATTGAGAGTACAAAATTCCGAAAATTCATAACTCGACAATTTGGACGATTAAACAAAAATAAAAAATACGTATCTGTTTTTTTCGATACAGAATAGAAAATAAATATTTTTGGACGATTTTAAGAGGTCGACTAAAATCTCACGTGGAATTGTCCACATACAACATTTTATCTTCAAAAATAAAGTGTGCAGGGGGGTGCCCGGATTCAGAAAGAATGCTCCCTATATTTTGATTTTTGTCCGAATGGTATACTTCTGATATTCACCTATCAAAATTGGAACAAAAATTTGTCAGTAGATTGTTAATAACAAATTAATTATTCAATATAAAAAAATCCTACGTAATGCTATAAACAATGTATTTTTAACCCTTGAAGTACACACTGAGTACAGATCACCTAGGTGTTTTGTATAATTGCGTACGATTCTTAAAAACATGTCATTGTTTATTGTTAAATATTTTTTAACAAATTAATTTTATATCAACAGAACTATATTTTTCATATTCCTCAGAGCATTTCTTATCGATTAAAAAAAATCGTCTGATTTTCATCAATTTGAGACAAAGATATAAGGTCTCAAACTATTGCAGGGTACAAATCGATAATGTGTGTATCGAACATAAGTTTTTGAAGTTTGTACTTTGAGGGTTAAAAGAAGATGTATGTAAAATTTGAATTTAATCGGTTCAAAATTGTTGAAATTATTGTTGTGGCCAGCTCCAAAAATGTAGTTTTGAGATAATCGCGTTTATTGTTTTAAGTTGATCGAAATTAGCCCGCCACGCGCTGTACAACCTTGCACGAAACTATGAAAATGAACTATTTAGGAATTTCTTACGGACATAATGTTTCAATATATATTATTTTTGAGACCTCAAGGGATAATAATTTAAAGCAAAAAAAAATTGATTTTTTTAAAATCCTAGAGTGTTATAATCTTCTAACACTAATTTTATATTCAATTCTATATTTTTAATAATTTCTACTAGTGAAATAGAAATAGGGTCAGAATTTCTTAAACGGATCACTTAAAAAAATAATTTTTTTATCTACAATAATTTTTTTACTCCTCGTAGAGTAAAAATTAGACCCTGAATATTTTAGAACAAAATTTTGTTCTGCGCCTCAAAAAAAAATTGCCTAGTATTGCCCACATTCCCCTGAAAACAAAACCGTTTTGAAAAAAATGTTCGTTAATTACGAAAAAAGTTATTAAATAATAACTGTGGCGGTGCACAGCGATTCATGACTCGCACACATAGCTCTCATGGCACCTGTGTGCATTAGCGCTACACTGTAGGTTTTTATACGCTGTATCAGTCTCAATATTTAAGAAAAAGCTAAAGTTTTAAATTATTTGTATATTATATATGTTTATTTATATAAAATTTCCGTTTAAATAAATTAATATTTCATTATAATTTAAGATTTTATATAGATACATTTGATATAAATGACAAAATAAACAAATCTCTTAATTATGAATATCAATAAATTTTTTACGAACTTGAATGATTTCAGCTTGTTTTAGCTTACTCTATATTTTACATTCAACAAATTCTTGAGCTGCAGAGAACATTTGACATAAAACGGTATTTGTGTCAACAAATTCAAAATAATGAAATGGACGGGTATTTTTTACTGCAATTGCATTTCCATATTTTTTTGTAAAGATCTGTACTCTGCGTTGTATTCAGCTGTTGTCCCGAAAGCAAAATCGATTTTTTTTAAAATCCTTGTGCCCATTAAAAAAAATGTTAGGGGTGGTTATTTGATTTACCACAGGACGTTAAAGGCTGGCTTTTTTCGCTAAACATTTTATTGACCCACCAATACCATCGCAAGCGCCTTTGCCGTGTGAAGTGGCAAAGAATTGCCATTCAACTGTTATTCCTAATGTCTTTTTGTAATTAGCAACGTTAGAAAAATTATATTTATTTTTATACTGAGACCCAGCTCCGTCTGAAAAAAAATTTTCATTTATTTTGCTCCCCGTGAATGTTTTTTAAATATAAAATCATTATTTTGTTAAACAAATTAACGGCAGTCGCATCGTGTTTATTACATTCTAAAACAATCAGAAAGTTGTGATGTTCCAGATTATTATTACGCCGGTAATATAAAACGTATGGATGAAATGTCACTTGGTCATTATTTCAGTGATAAGCCTAAATAACATATTGAATAAAAAATGTATATAGTTTTCAGCAAAGTCAAGCATTACGATAAATTCTTCCTGCCGAATTAAATTTTGTAATTGCTTTAAGTGATCGCCTTGTGAATTGGCAAGAAAATCATGCTTCAAAAGGATACATAATTCATCATCCAGAGTCTCAACGAAGTCTTTAATCGATTGCGTTTCAATAGATACTTCAGGCCTAGAATAATATTAATATCAAATAATAATTTATAATAGTCAGAGTGTCCTCCACTCAGGAAAGTCATAGAAAAGTCAGGGAAAATTTTATTTATTTATAAAAAAATTTGTAATTTAACAAAACTAAAAAAACTCTGGTAGAAAATATTTATATTATGAGTATATGATAATCTTTGTAAACAAATATTTTTTTGCACTAATAAAAAATAAAAGTAAAAATATAGCACATAAAAAAAATAAAAAAGAGAATTTCAAAAAGTGAAATTATAAATAATAATAAATAAGAAACTATTCTTTTCTTAAACAAATTCTTAAAAAAATTTCAGTGTATTATAGTATAAAATAAAAAATTTTTACCTATCGGTAGACTTCCACTGTGTAGAACTTATTTCCTGAATGTTACATTCATAAAATGATGTACGTATTGAATCGAGAAATGATTTAGTATCGGGACAATTGCGACAAGCCAAAAAATAACAAGCTGGTGTTGGATTTTCGCAAATCATTTGTTTAAGAATATTAGTTGTAAAATCACAACGACCCATTACATTTTTTAAAGCACCATTTATTGCAGTTAATTTAAGCTTCATATTTTGATGTGTTTTACACACATAGACGTTATAGCTACAACTACATCCCATGGGAATGCAATTTCATGGGCGAAGCTTGGTAAAAAGGGATAGACTTATTTTATTGTCAGGATATTTTAATGTAAATTTCTCATGAATGATTTTAATATCAAATAGCAATAATCGTTTTGGCACATATTCCTTTTTACCATTTTTTACAATAGGAATACAATCTTTTTTGGCCGGCATAACTCGACTGCAATCATCTAAGTCGTAAAACTCTTCGACTTTTTCAATAATATCGGAAGAAATTGGACAACTACTTTTCGACTGAGGTTGAGACCCGTAACTGGATGACTTCCTTAATTTTTTTGCCATTGAAGCCATTCTGCGAGAAACATTGAATTTATGTTGTATTTTTCGAATACTCCAGTCGCTTGGCAATGTAGTTAACAACATGATTTTTTCTCTTCTTGAAAGGGCTTTCGACATAGCAAGTCTAATGTCATTAATTTGTTTCCATTCTACGTCAGTTGTTAACTTCCTTCTTTTAAACTTTACATTTGCCGCTTCATATGAAAGATCGCGTAATTCATTGTCAGAAGCTGAACTATCACTTGAACTACTTTTGATTTTTTTATTTGCAGGAATGCTATGTGCTTGCACTGGTTTCGTCATTTTCTTCTTTATAAACAATTGTCTACACGGAAAACAAACATATTTTCCAACTAGCTTAGAGAAGGCTACACTCCAATTTTCGTTCACTTGTTTCAAATTTTTGTATACAGGAGAATGATTTTTTTACACATGGATTGCAACACTTATTAGGCTGAACCATTTTTAAGAAAATTACCCTTAAATTATTTCAAAAAATTTTCAATTTAAAATACTTCGCGATTTACTTTATAGGTATTGTCCTAACTATGTTAGCTATTAAAAGTTAAAAACACTGAACGAAAGTTTCGTGATTCACTTGTTTTTTAGTAAAAACAAAAAAGCATCGAGCTGAATCCTAGCTATGAAATTTTTAAAATCTAATATTATTTATTAAAAAATCTATAATATTGGAGTTTACATTGTAGTATGTTATGTTTAATTGATACATATATTAGGGTGGTTCTTATTTGGGTGATGTTTCCATATCTTCGGTCTCACCTTAAAAAATTAATCAAGGTATAAAAAAAAATTTTTCCTGAAAGTTTAAAGCAAATCGAACAATATTAACACGTGCCTCTAGTCGACTGAAATTTTAAATGGAAAATACATGTAATTTTTTCTAGAAATCACAAAAAGAAAAAACTCCTGAAAGTTTAAAGCAAATCGAACAATATTAACACGTGCCTCTAGTCGACTGAAATTTTAAATGGAAAATACATGTAATTTTTCCTAGAAATCACAAAAAGTTTTTTCTAGCTTATACAAATGTATTTAAAATTCTCTAGCTTTGGGTTCTTTTAGTACATGATAAGAGGTAAAACTTTCAATTTTTCCAAATTTTTTTGAAAATATTTGCTCCATTTACAAGCTTGATGAATATGCCGCTATCACAGTAAACAGGACTATATATTAACCCTTAGATGCATACATTTATTTATTCATTTAAATTTGACGAAACTCGGTACTCGGGGGGTTTGTCGGGTCGCTGATTACGAATCTGAGGTCATTTTGAAAAAATTCAAAATGTCGGAGCCAAAATCACGGATATACTTACTCGTTCTTTGCGTTTCTAAGATTTTAATTCGAAAATTTTGCAATGCCATAGAAGACTGAGTATCTCTGCCTTTCAGAAGAAAGAAAATTTTTTCTGGAATTTCATATAAATAGTTAACATGGCTTCGTCCATAAATTACGTCACACTTTTTAGGGGGGAGGGGGTCTATGAAAATGTGACTAATTGTGACCAAGGGGGGGTGGGGACCTTTTCTTTTGTTATGTCACACTTTGTACTGTATACACGTGTCGAAAAGTTGGGTTCACTTTTTCCACTAATAGACTTTTCGACCTTTAGCCACCTATCGACGGCTTTCATCACTTATTGCCATCATTCGATTTCCGATCTGTGTATATATCCGTGCTGAAAGCAGACAACCCGGATGCAGAACTGTGACTTAACCTTTAGTTTTGTTATTGAGTTTTCATTGTTGCCAGTACTGATTTCAATCGTTCAACTAGTTTTAACTTGCTTGAAGTGCAAATATCTCGTGCAAACGATTTTCTTCATGATTCGAATAAAATGTCGCAAAGTAAAGAAAACCTCTATTTAAAATTTTATGAAGCTTATAAATGTGGTCATCCAGATATACCGGGTCAAAAATTGCAAAATGAGGCCAATAAGATTTGGAGGAATTTGAAAGAAAAACATGCAGACGATAAAGACTCAACTTTTTTTAAACAAACAGTTCAAGAAGAAATAGAAGAGTTGAAAATACTTGCTACAAAAAGAAAAACTAAAAGTCTAAACTTTTTCATTCAAGTAAGTACAGATTTTTCTTATAGGCTAGATAAATTTAATTGAAATAATATAGACATAATATATATTTAAAGAAACAACGAAACAAAATTGTGAAGTGAGTATTTTTTTCAATTATCGAAAATTTTAGATTGGTAAAATTTTATTTTAATTAATTTTGGATTTTAATTTCGAGTTTTAATTTATCAAAGACGCAATGAATTAATGTATTAAAATAAATACAAATACCTTTAGAACTGAAAATTTAATTTAAAAATTTTAATTATGTTTTTTTATTTTTGTTAATTTATACATTACTTGTTCATTTACATTTCTAAATAAAGCAAATATTAATCAAAAATAGAATGTTGACGAAATATTCAATTTTTTGTAGGCCGCATCTGTAAAGTCAATGCCACAATGAGAAAGTGATAGAAGAAATACGGAATCCTCAAATGTTTCTTCAGAAAGTACTGGAACTTCTAATAAACCGTTTACTGTTGATGTGGCTGAGATAGAGTCTAATAATGAATTGCTAACAGAAAACGACTCTATTGATTCTCGTAAACGACCTAAACCTTTGCAAGAAGCTTCAGCTGTAAAAATTTCTTTGTATGGGAAAGAATTAGATCATCTTTTAACTATTCGTGAATCGGGTTTAGCAACTGATGAAAACGAAGCTTTGATTACTTCAGTTAGAAAAAAATTAAATGCAGAAGTTAAAATTTTGAAATCTAAGGAGTCCAGTGCATAACGTCAAAAAAAAAGTAGAGATTTGAAAAGATTAAGATTGGAAGAAGCCTGTTAATTATATCCTACACTAGCAAAACAACTGAAGATAAGAGCAAAATCTGGCAGGCCACGTTTAGAAGAAGAACAAAGTGAATTACTGAGCACTATTTCTAAAATTGCAATTATTGGCAGCTCTGCACACGAAAAAAGAAGATCCGAAATTATTCGATCTTGTAAGACATTAGATGATCTTCACAACGCGTTGCTTAAAGAAGGATTCAAATTAAGTCGAAGTGCCACATATATTCGCCTTCATCCAAGAAATTTTAATACCATTGAAGGTAAGAGACACGTGCAAACTGCTCCAGTAAAATTGATTAAGGCTCGAACTGACGAAAGAAGAAAACATGTCGACACTGAATTTGCAGTAACGTCTGTTAGGTACTTGGAGCAATTAGCTTCACTTTTGGGACGTAAATCTGTCTTTTTCGTTTCTCAGGATGACAAAGCTCGTGTCCCGATAGGTGTGACTGCAGCTAATAAACAGGGTCCAATTCTAATGAATTTAGAATATCGAGTCACATTACCGGATCACGATTTTGTAGTTGCTGAGAAACATAAATTAATTCCTTCTGTTTACGCTGGGATTTCAATTAATGAAAATGGATTCGGAGATCCAGATTCTGTGGGATACTCAGGACCCACTTACGTAGCAATACGCAGTGGAAAGCATTCCTCATCGACAGCTACATCCCACGCATGTGACTTCAAAAGACTGCTTGAACTAGAAGAATTCAATGAATTTAGCAAAACTACAACAGGATCAGTAAAGCCGGTAGTAATTAATTCAGTTGACGGTGGGCCGGACGAAAACCCCCGTTATAGCAAAGTTATTCGAGAGGCTATAAAGCATTTTAATGAATTTAATTTGGATGCTTTATACATTGTCACCATTGCTCCTGGTCGAAGTGCATATAACAGGTAAATATGTACACAATTTAAAATTAAAAAAAATTTCTATTACTAATAGTATCCTTTACTATTAATAATAGAAATAATTTTTTAAATAAAAAATTATACTTCCTGTACTAAGAATGTTTCATTATTAATTTATTTTATTTGTAGAGCGGAACGACGGATAACACCACTCAGTCGACTATTGTCCGGACTTATCTTACCACACGACCATTTTAGGAATCATTTAGATTCTGCGGGTAAAACGGTTGATAGGATATTAGAAGTGAAAAATTTCCAAAAAGCAGGAGAAATTCTTGCTGAAGTTTGGAATGAACTGGTTATTAACAATTATCCTGTTTTTGCTGAATTCATTGTACCTTCTGAAGAACCTGTGGAACTCGTTAAAGATCGTTTACCAGAAGGCATTAGACAAGATTCGTATACTGCTCATGTTAGAGAATCGCAGTATCACTTGCAGGTAAAAATATTTATTTTACATAATATTTATTTTTTATTTACATCCTTAGTTAAAAATGCATCTTGTAGTATTTTCTTGTATAATTATAAACTAAGATCTAAAAATTGACAGTTTTACCTACCGAGAAAAAAATCATCACTCGCCGACTAATGTTATTCTAAAAATTTTTTGTCTATAAATAATAATCTCTAAAATAGAATTAAAATAATTGTTTCTTAAAAATTGATTTCCTATTAGATCGTGAAATGTGATTCACTTGAATGCTGTGGACCAACAAGATCCGACCTTCGATTGATTTTACCAAACAGATTTCTTCAGCTACCAATGAGAGTAAAGCAAACAACATCCGGTCATTTTGAAGCGACAGATCTTAAATCTAACGACGGAAAATTTTTAACTCTTCTTCAACGTTCTACGCTCAAATTAGAACCTCCTATGGCGACTGAATATAAGGATATGCCTTATGATATGTATTGCCCTTCAGTACATGATCAACTTTATAGTCGAATCTGTAAGGATTGCGGGCTGTATTTCGCTTCACAAAAGTCCATGAAAGAACATGCGACAATTGAACATCTACGAATCTCTAAGGCTACAAATCTGTTTAAATCTGTAACGACTCCGTTACGTATGCAGTCCACTAGAATTGCTGCTCGACGTGCTAATGAAAAATTACGTATTATTTGCCACAAAGAAACCGGAGATGAAGATGCGGAATGGACTTCGGATGAAGATGAGACTGATTCACAAGATTGTGATAAATCTGGTACTTTACCAGTAGAAAATATATTAAAATGGATTACATGTCCATGGGAAACCGAGACTGATCAGTAAATTTTAAGAATTTATTTACTTTTTATTTTCTAATTAAGGTAGAACTTAATCAAAATGGACCAAATGTTTATGGTATTACAAAATATGTTACACATTATAATAAGAAAATTGTATGAATGTAAAATTAAATTAAATTAAAACTCCTATTCAAGCGTGGTAATGTAGTTAAAATATTCGATTTTAATGCGGTATAATGTAAGATTCTATAAGTCATCCATCTTGTTCAAAAATGCCTTATATGCCTGTAAAATTAAATGTTACGAGTTAAATATATGAGGCATTCTCTAACATAAAAGCCACCTTAAAAAATTTCTTTTTGGAAATGAAGTATGTTAAAGTATACGTAAAAACAAGTATGTATAGTAGGTTTTTAGGTCTGTGTAATGCGTGGTTGCCATGTTATCAGAGGCTCAATTTTTTCAGTATAATTTTCAAATGACATATATCATAATGTAATATCTTTTAATATAATAAAAAAAATAATTAATAGGTAATAATTAATAGGTAATATCTTTTACCCATATTAATGGATTTTAAAGTTGTATGAGTGTTTTTAGTAGAGAATCTTCCAAACTTTTGAATAAAATTACTAATTATTTAAAAAATGTAGTTTCATAAAAAAAATTAAATTCTTTTTTTAATCCCCCCCCCCTCTATCCCCCTTCATATTTTTTCAAAAATACCCAAAAATGTTCCTTATTTTATAAGCTTTTTACCCCTCAAAAGCCATTTTGGGACATTGAAATGCGTACAAGCTACAGATGATTTTGTAACCCGGTGCAACTCATCAATTTTGCCCTTATTATTATAACTTTCACTATAGTGTTGTGCACTGACTGTCAATTAGAAATTTTTTAGTAAAATATATTGTTTGGAACATGAGAAGTAGGTGTTTCACCTTATATTATCAAAAATTCATTATTTAAAAAAAAATTAGACTTCACTCTTTAAAACTGAATCAGTGAAATTTGACTGAGTATCAGTGACACTATTCTCTCGATTTGAATCAGTGAAATTTCACTGAAGATCAGTTAGAAATCATTGAAATTTCAGTCATTTTTCACTGATTAACCAATTAAAAAATAACTGAAATTTTCAATATGTGTGACAGAAATTTTCAGTAGTTTTTTAATTGGCGAATCAGTGAAAAATGACTAAAATTTCAGTTATTTTTAACCGATTTTCTGTGAAATTCGACTGATTCAAATCGGGAGAATAGAGTCATTGATTCTCAGTCAAATTTCACTGATTTTTAGTGGAATTTTACTGATTCAGATTTACAGAGCAAATCTGTGTTTAATTACTGTAAAAAATACTGAATCACCATATGTATTTACTTATTCATAACACTTCATGTGATTAGAATAGCACTGCTTTTATAGAATTTCGTTAATATCAGTTGATTTTTACAAAGTAAATAAATATATTTACTTTACTCTTAGTTGTAATATACACGGAAAAAAATTTTTACTGTGGGATACAGCTGATTTCGAAAATAAATAATATAAAGAATCTATGCAACTAATTCAGTGAATGATTTCCAATGCAGTAGTCAAACTGTTTCTCTGATATAGAGAAAATGAATATAACTGGTCAGCCACATTGGAAATATTTGACAGTTTACCATTCTCATAGAAATTTCTCTAAAATCACAAATGTCAAATTTACATTTCTTACCTCTGAATACGTATTAATTTACTAATTTTACATTTTATTAGTTATAACATAAAAAAATATAATTAATAGAATTTGAATATACGCTTTGAACATTAATTTAAAAATGTTTTCATTCAAGTGTTATTTTGAGGTTGTGTTGTTTTCAAAAGGTAACGCAAGAAATATCATTTTCGCTGGATCAGCGAAAATGGATTATCGATGGAGCCAAATCAGTGAAACTTATAGCTATTATAGTGAATGTTATCTCTACTTTAGTAGAACTTTTTTTAGCGTGTATACTAATTACTCGGAATATCATAAAAAAGTTACTCTTGCTTTCACTTTTCTGCTTGATTAAGCTGATTTCCTACACTTGCATCCTATTACGCTGCATCTATATTTTGGTTTGCTTTTTACAACACCGCTTTTTGAGGTGTCATAGAATTAATATTACATGTTATTCATTTTTTTATCTATTTGTAAAAAATAATGCTAGTCGATAAATGTTTAAATTTTATGGATGGCGAATTTCAAAGGATTTAAAAATTTATCGACTGGCATTATTCTTTACAAATAGATAAAAGAATGAATATCATGCAATATTAATTCTATGACACCTCAAAAAGCGGTGTTGTAAAAAGCAAACTAAAATATAGATGCAGCGTAATAGGATGCAAGTGTAGGAAATGAGCTTAATCAAGCAGAAAAGTGAAAGCAAGAGTGACTTTTTTATGATATTCCATGTAATTAGTATATATTACAACTAAGAGTAAAGTAAATATATATTTATTTACTGTGTAAAAATCAAGTGATATTAACGAAATTCTATAAAAGCAGTGATATTCTAATCACATGAAGTGATTATAAATAATTAAAATACATATGGTGATTCAGTATTTTTTACAGTAATTAAACACAGATTTGAAGTCTAGAATTTTTTTTAACTAATGAATTTTTAATAGTGCAAGACCTATTAACACCAACTTCCCATGTTCTAAACAATATATTTTACTAAAAAATTCCTAATTGACAGTCGCTGCACAAGACTATGGTAAAAATTATAATAATAAGGGAATTGATGAGTTGCACCGGGTTACAAAATTATCTGCAGCTTGTACGCATTTCAATGTCCCAAAATGGCTTTTGAGGGGTAAAAAGCTTATATAATAAGGAACATTTTTGGGTATTTTTGAAAAAATTTGAAGGGGGAAAGAGGGGGGGATTGAAAAAAAATTTAATTTTTTTTATGAAACTACATTTTTTAAAATAATTAGTAATTTTATTCAAAAGTTTGAAAGATTCTTTAGTAAAAACACTTATACAACTTTAAAATCCATTAATATGGGTAAAAGATATTGTCATTTGAAAATTATACTGATAAAAATTGAGCCCCTGATAACATGGCAACCACGCATTACACAGACCTAAAAACCTACTATACATACTTGTTTTATGTATACTTTAACATACTTCATTTACAAAAAGAAATTTTTTAGGGTGGCTTTTATGTTAGAGAATGCCTCATATAGAGGTGATTCTCTCAAAAAGGACAAATCACGAGTTTACTAGGTTTTTCTTTAAAATTAATAAAGTTACTTTAAATCTTTAAAAATTCTGTTTATCATACGATAGGAATTGTCAATCTTCAATTAAATCACATGAGAATCAATGAAAAGTATCAAATTAACTAAGATATCTAATACAATTGGTGCTAAAACTACTCTGTAACCTGTTACTTAGTGGTGCTATAACACCATATTTCAATTAGTTTACCATTTACAAGCAATTTCTTTAGTACTCTGGTTGAAGATTGTAAAATATTACAGTATGACTGGAATAATTTTTAATAATTTTAATTAATTTTATTCTTTTTTAAAAAAAACTTAATGAACGTGTGATTTTGTCCTTTTGGAAAAGATCACACTTATGTTTTTATGTTTATTAATGATAAAAATATATATTAATATTTAAATAAACAAACCCTCCCCATTCTAACTCTTCTTGTGCACGAGCTATAACTATGTCGCGACGCATATCTTTTTCTTTTGTCATTTTTCCCACTTGCAGTCCATCTAAGAGTTGCTTTAAACGAATTTCCTCTTTCTTAAAGAATTGTTGAAGTAATGCTAATAAAAAATATAATTGTACAAATTATTTTTGTAATATTAATAGAATAGAGTAATGTGAAAAATCATCTAGACAATTAGGTCTGAGCTCCACATTTCATAGAAGAGTTTCATTGTCATTAAAAAATGTAAGTCAAAAACTTAAAAAAGGAAAAGTAAAGAGAAGGTAGCACAAACAGGAAGAAATGAATTGCAGAAAAGAAAATTACTGAGGTGATTAAAGAAGTGGAGTTTACAGAAAAGAAGGAGGAATAAATAGTTGGAAAATGATAAAAAAATAGAAATAAAGATGTAGTTTTTGGATGCCTGGGAATTCAAAAATGTGTGGTAGAAAATTAAGTGTTATAACTACTGAAGAAAATCAAAAGAACTAACAGAAAGCAGAGGAAAAGTATAAGTGAAGACGAGATGGTTTCAAATGTAAAGGATATAAAGGAGAAGAGTATGCTGAAGAAGAGGGCTGCATAATTTGAATAGTAAGAATGAGAAAAGAGGGATAATATTTAAAAAAATTATAAAGGAAGGCACAATGGGCGAGACTCATCTCCATTTATGCAATAATTTTGCGAGGAAATTACTTTATAAAAAATTTAAAGAATGAGGAACGGTGATAAATAGAAGAGGTTAAAAGAGTATTCGGTGCAGACAAGGAGTAGAAAATAATCAACAAGGAGAGAGAAGGGGGGTGCGGTGGGTTAATAAAGAAATAGGAATAAATAAATGAGAAAATTATACATTAATTTTTTTTTTTGTAAACTTCCACACTCTTGGATGCTTCCCTCCAAGTTGATATTTTAACCTGCTATTCAGAGATTCACATAGGTTGTTAATCCGGTGTGGTAGTCTATAAACTGAGACTTGCTCTTTTTTTGTTAACCAGTACCGCTCTACATATCTTACGTATCGTCGTAAACCATCCTAATAAATAGCGTCACAATTAGCAACTTTATTTTTCATCAGGTCAAGACACGTATTAAATTCGTTTGCAGGAAGGAATTCCATATTTATCGACATTTAAAAAATTTGTCTTATTTGCCTTTTTAAGACCGCAGCCTTTCCATTTCTTTCTGCAACTACAAATTTAGTTACTATTTTATTTATTTACATGTAAAGTATTAAAATTTACATAGTTAAAGGAAGTTTTAAATGCAGAACAAGAATCATTAAAAAGAGTTAGTAAAAGTCAAATAATATTAATTAAAATTACATATTAAAATATCAGAAAGTGCATTTTCTCGCAAGGAGTTGAGAAACCCCACTAGTTGTATAATATACTATTGTGGAACACTGACACTAAAGAAAATATATTTATGGTACTGCCATAAATATAGCCAATTCTCACATATTATATTAGTGAATATGGAACTGCCATACAGTATTGATGTTTTAACCATACGCATTGTAGAGCAGCCATATGTATGTGAGAGACAGTAATATGTATGTGGAGAACACCAATACTGTATTTTAAGAACAGCAATGTAATTGCTGTTTTAGCTATACAGTGCCGCTCAATAACTTTTGCCCACCCTACCGCGATTATACACTTTACAAAAAGTTTTGTATTTTGTTTATTATTTAAGATAAAAAGCTCAAAAAGGTCTCCTTTTAAAGCTCTTTTCCTAAGCTTTAACACTGTATAAAAAATTTAAAAAATTAATTTGTTAATGTTTAAAAAATGTTATTGCAACATAATTTTTTTCAATTTTTTGGGGTTTTTTAAAGCAATACAGTTGTTTAGAAAATCATGGCATGTAAATCACACTTATATTATTTTAAAGCTAGTTTTATCACCTTTAAAACGCACTTTTTAAAATTTTTTTACTATAATTTTTAAGAATAATATGATCATTTGTTTAAATAATTAGCTATTTTTTCAAATGTTGATAACTCAAAAACGGTTCGTTTAAAAAAAATTTTTTAAGAACATAAATTGTTCATTTTTTTATGTAGAATCAAAAAAAAATATTTTAACATATTTTTTGGAAATAAAAAATTTTGCATTTTTTATATTTTTAAGTTTTAATTGTAGAAATTTGCAACTTTTACTCACCACAACAAACAAATAAATTTATTATTGTATTTATTTAATTATTTTCAATAATTTTAACTCAGCCATCATTTAAATCACTTTACATAAAATAATTTAGTTTATTGTTTGTAAACTAATCAAAAGTTTTTTAAATAATTGCTTAGTTGGAAATAATTACATAAATACGATAATAAATTTATTTGTTTGTTGTGGTGAGTAAAAGATGCGAATTTCTACGATTAAAACTTAAAAATATAAAAAATGCAAAAAAAATTTTTTTTTTTAAATTTTGTATATATATTTTTTCTGATTCTACATGTAAAAATGAACAATTTATGTTCTTAAAATTTTTTTTAAATGAACCGTTTTTGAGTTATCAACAATTAAAAAAAATGGCTAATTATTTAAACAAATGATCATATTATTCTTAAGAATTATTGTAAAAAAATTTTAAGAAATGCGTTTTAAAGGTGATAAAACTAGCTTTAAAAGGATATAAGTGTGATTTACATGCGATGATTTGCTAAACGACTGTATTGCTTTAAAAAAAACCCAAAAAATTGAAAAATTTTATGTTGTAATAACATTTTTTATACATTAACAAATTAATTTTTTTAATTTTTGTTTTATACAGTGTTAAAGCTCCGGAAAAGAGCTTTAAAAGGAGACCTTTTCGAGCTCTTTAACTTTAATAATAAACAAAATACAAAACTTTTTGTGAAGTGTTTAATCGCTGTAGGGTGGGCAAAAGTTATTGAGCGGCACTGTACATTCTAACTATACTTGTATGTCAAAATTGACATTATAATTTTTTTAATTTTATACGGTGATATGCATACGTATTTGTTTTCTAGTAGTAGAATACCTGTTTTTGTAAATAATTTACAAGTAAAAACCCACGTAAATTATGTGCGATATTATATACTGAAAAAAATCATATTGTGAATATTCTAATATACATCATCACGTATTTAATCATATCTTGTAAATAAAAGGAGATACAAAAAACTTAAATACGGTTAAATATTTTAAAATAACCGAATTTTCTTTACCTGTTTCTTATTTTATATTTCAATATTTAATACCATATAATACCTGGGTAAAAATTTGCCAAGTGATACCGCCAAAAATTTTATAGTCTCCAATTTTTGTGTAATTACTTTTAAATTGTAGTATTAGTAGACCTCTTTGAAATTTGTAAAAATGGCTGACCTAGTATGACGGGTTGCCAAGTTACAGGGGCCTGAATTTATCTGCTTTCATTGCGCACGGTGAATTTCAATTAATCATATCTTTCATTACAATTAGTCGATTTTAATTTTTGATGGGTGCTTTTCAAAGTATTTTTACCAGCTTTTCAAAAATGCTATTAGTTTTTTTTTAAATAAAAAATTAAACTAATTTTTGTTTAATTTTAATAATATTTTATTACTAGCTGTCGTACCCGTCTTCGACGGGTTGTAGTTTCTGATAATGCACTTAACAGTGTATCTACCAACCTAGGAAACCGGAAAATAGCCGGGAATTTGATTTGACAGGGAAAAAATAATAATTAGTTACTATTGTCTATTTCATTAGAAAAATAATACCATTTGAAACAGTGACCGACTTTTTATTATCAAATTAGTTATTTTTAACTAATTCAAATGCAGAAAACAATATTTCTCAATTTGTAGTACTTCAATCAATATAATGTATTAAAATAAATCTAAAATTTCCTCCAGTTTTTTGAGTTATAGTACAGTCTAATTCGAACTAATTGTATAGCAAGTAGATCCAGTTTTTCTCGGTTACATTAAATTCCCTGATATTTTACGTCTTTTCTGGTTGGTAAACACCCTGTTAAATGTATTATTAAAAAAAACCCGTCCAGTAAACCAGGAAAAATTTGGACAAAGCCGGAAATTGTTTTAAACCAAAATAAACACCGTGTTTAACTTTTGTCTTTACATTGATCAAGATATCTCTAAAAGTTAAATCAGAGAGCCCACAAATACTACTGAATGAAGCTTCATAGCAATTGGTATCAATTATAATTTTTTCAATTTTTTGATATTCAAAACATTTTTATACTTACATCTTCGTTATAAGAAAGTATTTTTGAAAAATTATGCTAAAATGTGACTAAATAACATGTAATACTCAACTATAGAAAGTTTAGAAGCAATCCATGAAAAAATATAAAATTTAGAAATGATTTGTGTTAAATAAATTTATTTATTAGAGTCAAGTATTTATTTAATTAATCCAATTAAGATTTATTTGATTCAACTAAATAAAATTATTTAAACGAAATAAATTCTTATTAGATCGAAATAAAAACTTTTTAAATAAGATATTATTTTTCAAATAATTATAATTACTTGAATCATATAACTTTTTTTAGTGTAGCTATAGTAAACTAAAAGTTATTAATGTGAACGAACATTATCTATATTAATAAAATCAGATTACTATCTGTACATTGCTCCAAACTTTAAAATTTTTATATATTTTTTCGTTTTGAGACATTAGAATTCTAAAAATGTAAAAAAAATTTCTGTCTGTCTGTCTCTGTCTGTATGCAAAACTTTGTTCGCGCATCAATTGAAAACGGTTCAACCAATTAAAGTGAAATTTGGCAGTCTATTAGGTATTAAAGTAACTTACAATCATAGCCTTATCCGATTAAAAAATATTAACTTGAACAAAAGTTATGACATTTTTCCAAAAAATTCAAAAAAACAAAAAAATGCAAATTTTTTATCTTTTGTAAAATGAATGAAAAAACTATCCTTAGCTAACTTTTTCAGATAAATACAACCCATTTCTACGATAAAATTTTTAAAAAAGATGTATTTTGAAATTTTTTTTCGTTTTTTTAGATCAACTTTTTTCTAAGAAAATAGTGATTTTTAATCTTTAAGCAAGCTTTTCAGGAAAAGTTATTAAAGTTTTTTATTTAAAGATCAGTATGTAAAGTAAGAAATTTGCTACATTAAACAAAAATAATTAGCTAAATGCCATAAAAAAGAAGGAAAAATGTTGAATTTTAAGAAATTCGGTTTTTTGAATTTTTGCTAATTTTCCATAATTTTAGATTTTTTACCGAAGGGTGGAGACTATTGAATAAGTAAAGTATTTTTTAAGAGCACAAAAATAATAAAGCTAAATGCTATAAAAAAGAAGGAAAAATGTTGAATTTTAAGAAATTCATTTTTTTGCATTTTTGCTATTTTTCCATAATTTTAGATTTTTTACCAAAGGGTGGAGACTATTGAATAAGTAAAGTATTTTTTAAGAGCACAAAAATAATAAAGCTAAATGCCATAAAAAGAAGGAAAAATGTTTAATTTTAAGAAATTCATTTTTTTGCATTTTTGCTATTTTTCCATAATTTTAGATTTTTTACCAAAGGGTGGAGATAACAAATTAGATAAAGTATTTTTGAAGAGCCCAAAAATAATGAAGCCAAAAGCCATAAAAGAGAAGAAAAAATGTTGAATTTTAATAAATTCGGTTTTATGAATTTTTGCTAATTTTCCATAATTTTAGATTTTTTACCAAAGGGTGGAGACTATTAAATATAAGTAAAGTATTTTTGAAGAGTACAAAAATAATGAAGCTTAATGATATAAAAGAGAAGAAAAAAATGTTAAATTTTAAGAAATTCGGTTTCTCGAATTTTTGATAATTTTTGATTTTTTGCTAAAGGGTGGAGACTATTCAAATAGTATAATTATACTACCGAAATAGCTAATGGTAACTAATTATTAATTAATTAATTATTAACTAATTATTAATTATTATTAATTAACTAATTATTAATTATTAATTATTAATTATTAATTAATTTATCCCGGGTATTTTTGATTTTCCGCAGATTGGTAGAAACATTGTTAAATGTATTGGTAGAAACTAAAACCCGTCGAAGACGGGTACGACATGACAGCTAGTGCTATATATTTTCAAAATTTTTAAAATTCAAAATTTATCTTTTGAAATAATTATTGTCATTAATTTTACTTAAATTTTATACAGGGTTAATTTTAGTATTTTTTATTACAATTTAGTCATCAGAATGAAATTTGAGTTTTTCATTTTTTGATCATTAATTAATAAAATATAATAGCAATTTTGAATTCTGTGCAACATACTGACAAAAGTCTCATATTAATTATATGGATATTGTTAATATTCTGACCTAATAGAATTCTTTTAAGAAAGTAAACTTATGATCTCAACAACAAATTTTTATTGTTGACCTAAGAAATACAACCGTATAAAAATTAATTACAAAAAAATTTCAATTTTTAAACTTTTTAATTTTTCAATATTTAAATCTAACACTTTTTATTTGTTATTCAAAATTTTATTATTCTGACGATTAAATCTTCATAAAAAACACTAAAATTAACCCTGTACCAAGTTTAAGTACAATTCACTAAAGTATATGAAAAAACTAAAAATTTCGAATTTTCGAATTTTTGAAAAAATGGCATAACTTTCGTCCATATTAATATTTTTTAATCTACTATCGCTAGGATTTTAAGTTAGGCTAATGCCTAAAAGACTGCCAAGTTTCACTTCAAACGATCGAACCGTTTTTCCGTGATACGCGGTCGAAAATTTGCGGACATACATACACACATACACACATACACACATACACACATATACACATACACACATAATTTTCTTAATAGTATTTTCGCATTCCTTAGAGTGTAAAAAGAAGGAATATAATAGAAATTTTGAATTCTATGCAATGTACAGACAAAAGTCTGATTTTATTAATAAGGATATTACTGTGTTTTTCTCCCTATGGGCTCATTTTGATTTTTTTAAAAATATAATATAATATATATATATATAATAAATAATATAATATATAACATGTATATGAGCGTTTCCACGTCAAGTGATCAAGGGGTCTTACGGTGCAATGTTTACTTTGAAAATTTGTTACTCTTAAACAATTAAACATGGAAATTTGACCGAGTACAGTTTCGAAAGGTTTTTTCATGCTCTTTCGATTGGAAATAAGCATTTTGAAAAAAAAAAATTTTTTGACCAAAAAAAATCAAAATTAAAAATAAATTTTAATTTTTGGGGGGGAAGGATACGATTTTTTTTTTTTTTTTTTTTTAACGAAAGCTGAGGTTTTTTCCTAAAAGGACATATAAATGAAAAAGTGGGACAAGAATGTTTAAACACTGAAAAAAAGAGATTTCTACCAAACAGAGCCAAAAACCGGGTTTTTAGCACTCCGGTCAGTAGAAATCTCTTTTTTTCAGTGTTTAAACATTCTTGTCCCACTTTTTCATTTATATGTCCTTTTAGGAAAAAACCTCAGCTTTCGTTTAAAAAAAAAAAAAAATCGTATCCTTCCCCCCCAAAAATTAAAATTTATTTTTAATTTTGATTTTTTTTGGTCAAAAAATTTTTTTTTTTCAAAATGCTTATTTCCAATCGAAAGAGCATGAAAAAACCTTTCGAAACTGTACTCGGTCAAATTTCCATGTTTAATTGTTTAAGAGTAAAAAATTATCAAAATAAGCATTGTACCGAAAAACCCTAAACTTTCACCCCCTCCCCCTCGAAAAATATTGGACTAAGTTAAAAAATATTTTTACCAAAAATCACTATCCACTAGTACTACAAAAGCCCCAAGTTTAGGCACGATTGGAGAAAAAATTTTTTCCACCTTGATCACTTGACATGGAATCGCTCATATAGGGAAAGCTTGACTCTTCCCATACAAAAACATGTAAATCCGAAAATGGTATTAAAAGAATTAATATTTTTTATAAGGTTTTTCATACGCGTGAGTACGCTACGTTAAGTAGCCGCAGTGTTATAAAGCGTTTAACAGTATTTATTTAATTAAGGGATAGTATATTTCATGGAACTCGGGGGATCTCGGGGTGCATGTAGCTCAGTGGTCGGAGCAGTCTACCGGCAATAGAAAGGTCGTGGGCTCGTATCCCACCATGCTTCCGTTTTTTTCTTAGTTATTTGATAATTTTGAAATTATTAATTAATTTCGAAAATATTTTTTATATTAAACAGGTTTCTGTATTCGGGCAGCTGTGCTGTCGATACATATGAAATCCATGAGCTTATAGAGATTTATTTAAGATATTTAATTTGTTTGTATAAATTTGATTCGGATTATTGATAGCTTCTTCTCCTTTAATATTTAACTGACGAATGATAAATTCACTTTCTATAAGTATTTATTTAAGTTACAAGTGCTAACTGAAAGTAAAATATCAATATTTTATGAAGTTATCATTTCCTATGGTTAATACAGATGACTAAAAATTTTCACTTCTTGATTAAGTTAAAGATAACATTGTTTTTAGATTGGAGTTTTTGACCGTTAATCCAGCTTCATTATATTTTCATGGCGTAGGCGTATGTTGCTACTTCTTGATGTGTACGTTGGGGTAGTAGGGAAAGAGTAAAGCTTTCGATACATTATATTTTTAAAAAAATCAAAATGGGCCCATGGGGAGAAACACACAAAAATATTATAAAATATTATTAAAATTAAAAAAAAATTAGTTAAATTTTTTATTTTTAAAAAAACTAATAGCATTTTTGAAAAGCTGGTAAAAATGCTTTAAAAAGCATCCATCAAAAATTAAAATCGTCTAATTGTAATGAAAGTTATGATTAATTAAAATTCACCGTGCGCAATAAAAGCAGATAAATTCGGGCCCCTGTAACTTGGCAACCCGTCATACTAGGTCAGCCATTTTTACAGATTTTAAAGAGGTCCACTAATACTACAATTTAAAAGTAATTACACAAAAATTGGAGACTATAAAATTTTTGGCGGTATCACTTGGCAAATTTTTACCCACCTGACAATTTTAAACAGTCTGTTCTTAGTACTAACTTTAATTATTATATATGAGGAATTCCACGTGAGATTTACCTATGACCTATAAAATTCAGATAAACATATTTTTTTTTAATATATTTATAAAGAAACATGAAATACGTGTTTTTTATTTTTGTTCAATTGCAATATAAATATGAAAGAACAAAATTTTTTGATGGAGAGAAACCAAAGTTAACTGTTTTCTAACTAATATTGTATAGCTAAATTATTTTATGATTTACTATTTAATCTGGAGGTAATATTATATTAATTGAAACTGATTTAAGACTTGTTTAATAACGGAATAAGAAAAATAACGTTGATTTTCAAAAGAAAGTATACAATTAATTTGTTAACTTTGAGTTTTAAAAAAATATAAACAATTGACAATTTTTAGGTTTATAAGACTTTTTCAGATTTATACACGGAGAAAAATGGAAAAATGATTTATGCAGTCAGTGTAGTACTCCTTTATAGAATAATATGTGACAGGTACACACTATAGTATTAGAAGTTTCATAGCTGAACAGTTTGGAACTCAACACAAGTTATCCCATTCATCAGCTTAAACAAGACTGTTTATATAGTCTAAGAGGGAATAAGAGTATAAAAAATTGCAATGAGAAATTTCTTTCTCATGTAATTGTTAAAAGAACGCGGCAGTGTACAAAACACAAGTCAATAATAGAAGCGAATATTGAACAAATAGTACTCAGTCCAGTTCTTTCGAAAAATGAACGCCGTGCACATAAAGTAGATACCTACTCGAAAACCACAAGTTATTCTCTCTCTCTCACACTAATGGTCGTTCACTTATCTTACCGTTTCACTTACTCTTACTACTCTCAACTATTATGCAGTGCAGTTAAGTTCATTAAATTATTAAATATTGCTGTGAGAATAATTAATTATACATTTCATTCAAGGTCAATTCACTATTTTGTACACGAAAAAAAAGAATAATCAAATTTACCATGAGGACTGTCAAACTTAAAAAAGGTTTCAAGGTTATTAAGAAAAAATTAATGTTTTTTTATTTATTTATTATTAAATTCTAATAACCGTATCAAATTGAAACTAGTTGACAATATTATTTATTCAATATTATGAATATTGTTGACATCCATACTTACATTAATTACAAAGTAAAATCGACGCATATTCTAATTTATTTCATTGGTAAGGGATGTTTCTTAAATAGGAAATTTCCCGCATCGATTGCGTAGCCGAGAGGCTTAATGTACAAGCGTGCGATTTATAATTATGCGTATATTTAGTTGTATGGTTAGGTAGATGTTCAATCCCGTATGATTGTAAGATTTTCCGATGCATTTAGTTGTTAATTGTAAGTATGAAGATGTGGGAAGAATAAAACTTGTGAATTAAGGAATATGAATATATAAAGAGTGCATTTAACACATTTTTCTTTTTTTTAATAATTGGTTATTGTTTTTTTTATATAGAATTGACGAAGTGAATACAAGGAAACACTCGTTTCGCGTCGCGTCGGCCATTTATTTTGACAGGTTCCGCGCCTGCGTTCCTTTATTGTGAAAATTTCGAAGTAGGGGACTGAGTCCAGTTTCTCTACTATCTCTACTATGCACACTGCAGCGCGCCTTATAATCTTCGCCTGTGTTTCAATGCTCTTTACAGTGACATTTGGAACTAAGGCCCACTATACGCAACACCCTAAGATGCTTGATGGAAATGAATTAATGTACTTTTACTGGACTGAGTCCAGTTTTTTCAATATTGACTCCCAGTTTTTTAAACTCTATTTTTCTCAGTGTAAGTTACTGAAAATAGGTCTACATTTACAAACCCAAAATTTCGAAAATTCATAACTCGAAAATTTGGGCAATTAAGGTATCACATCCCCTAAACGCTTTTCTATAGATTTTAAAAAAAAATTACCATACGTTCTTATTATCATTCTTGAAATATTGGCAAAATTTTAAGAATTTTCACCGCACGGAACCAGAGATATTCGCTATCAAAGTTGCATTTTTTGCAGGTAATGCGTGAGTAATGAGTGGGAGAGAGGTACATTTTCTTAAATATAAACATAAATTGTTTATAGATTTTTTTAAAAACTTGTATGTAATCATAAAAAAATCATTAAAAAATTGTGTAATTTTTTAATTATATGCCAAAAAATATTGTTAAACAATTTTGTAATAATTTTTTAACATGATATTCGGGTAGAGGACACTCAAATACATAAAGAAAATTTTGTCCGAAAAGAAAATAGTATGTTTATTAAAAAATACTTAAGTTTGAAATCAGATTAAAAATTCAATGCATTCAGGCGTTAATGGGTTAAAATGTGTATCCTCAATTAAATTAATAATGATATTATCTTTTAATAATACTGTTATTAAGTGAAAATGTTTATAATAATAATAATTATAACTCAAAAATTAAAATAATCAAATAAATCAAAAAAAATTAAGTTTCTTTTATGCAAATCAACAATTCTAAATAAAAAGAAAGTTACTGAATTGATATGAGCCAAAATAAGTGAAACCGGCCACTTGAAAAACTTTTATCTTTAATTTTTAAGTAATCTTTGATTTTTAGTAGATAATATAAGTACACTTTTCCCCCTACAATATTTTTCTACAAAAATTTATTTTTGAAGTAATCAAGAGTGTTGAAGTTTTGGGTCATTATATTTTCGTTTTCTTATTACTCTAAAACAAATAAAGATAATCAAGTGAATTTTTTTAAATTAAAGCTTAAAGTCTATACTTTAAAGATGAAATAAAGCGATTGCATTCAAATAAAATGTTTTAACTATTATTAACAATTCTTTTAAACAATTGCAAATTGAAGAACGTTCTCAATGTTTTTGAAAAATTAAATTATCATGTATTGATGCGCAAAACTCTAAGGATTAATTAAAAAAAAAGAAAACTGAGTAACCTCCAATATTATAGAATTTATGTAGATTATTCTGCCAAAATGTTCCTGTAAACAGATAAAATTGCAAATGAATAAAAGAGATCTTCTTTTGTTTTGTTATAAACTTCTCGCTTTTAAGCGGTTTTTAAGATCAGGAGTCTATTTTCGCTTGCATTTTGGCGGAAAAATCTTCACAATTTCTATAATATTGGAGGTTACTCATGTTTCGTTTTTTAAAATTAATCCTTAGCGTTTTGCGCAACAATACATGGTAATTTAATCTATCAAAAAAATTGAGAACATTCTTCAATTTTCAATTGTTTAAAAGAATTGTTAATAGCAATTAAAAATTTTATTTTTATGCAATTACTTTATGTCATCTTTAAAGTATTGACTCTAAGCTTTAATTTAAAAAAAATTCACTTGATTATCTTTATTCGTTTTAGAATAATAAGAAAACGAAAATAAAATGACCCAAAACTTCAACACCTGATTACTTCCAAAATAAATTTTTTTGAAAAATATTGTTGAGGGAAAAAATGAACTTATATATCTACTAAAAATAATAAATTACTTGAAAATTGGAAATTAAAGTTTTTCAAATGTCCGGTTTTACTTATTTTGGCTCATATCGAATTAAACAAAAATTATAAATTTTTTTAATTTTCTGAATTTTCTTTTGTGATCTGCCCTAAATTGACTCTCGTCATTTCTCTAAATCCGCCGATAACTTGTGTGGTGGATTATTAAGTAAAAACCCACGTGAAACGATTCTATGGAAACCGCATCATGGAAGTTCCACATAAAAGTTCCACATAGAATTCCATGTGGAATCGCATAAGAAATTGCGTTTCTGATTTGACATGAGATTACTAAAAATGTTTCTTAAAATGTTTACTCCTTCAAGAAAATTAAGTTTTATAAAACTTAATTTTCTGAAAGGAATTTTTAGTAATTATAACAATTATAATTGTTATAATTATAATAATTATTAAAGTAAAGATTTCTTTCTTTCTTGAGGCCTAATGGCTTTAAACTTTATTTAAATTACATCAAAATTTTGACGCGTTTCGATGGAGTATTCTGCATCCTCATCAGAAAAAAATGAAACAAAACGTCTGTAAAAAGACAATATAATAGATACACAGATCTAATGACTCACACACAAATACATATGTTTTTGTAAAAATAAACATTATGTGTCTTAACATACGTACTAGACAAAATAAACGACAAAAAATAAATAAACATGGAACATTCAGACATAACCTCAAAATAGGTCTGTCACTATTTCTTTAAACTCTTCATAAACGATAAAAGAAATCATAAAATGGTAAAAAAACCACGTTTAGACAAACAATAGTAAAAACCTTTTTAGAAAAAAAACTTTTTCATATGAGATTATATAATAATAAAATTATTAAAAAAGGTTTTTCTTTTTTTTACATTTTTCCATGTGACATATATGCTCCATGGTTTATATTAGTTTGTATAGAAGGTAATAATAAATGTATGAAAAAAAACACAAAGTCTATAGATAACATGGTGGGTGACGGAGAAGTAGACAAGGTCTGTAGATAGCATGTTAGGTGAAAAAAAGAGTAACTTGTTTTAAAAAAGGGAGAGAAGTTAATTAATTAAGTTTAAATAAAGAATACTCAAATTTTCTACATCACTTCTAAAATTTATGGAATTTTTTTCTTTTAAAATATAAAACATTTCTAAGATTTTTCGTTTGTTTAAGTCATTTTCTGTATCTAGAATTTTAACGCTGTTTTGTGAATAATCGAAACAATGCTTGTTTTCCGTTGAGTGTTTACATAAAGATCGGAATTGTTTATTCCTTAATAGATAGAGCAATAAAATTATCTGAACCAAAATATCACTCAGATAATATAAAATTGGTTTTTAATACTCTACAAGAAAATGGCTATCTAACCATCTTTTTGAACAAGTATATAAATAAGAGAATTGAGAGTTATGGAATTGAAGATAGACCAAAAGTCGATTTAGATTTTTCAAAAGTCATCTCTGTTCCTTATATAAGCAAATTTTCAGACATTTTTACAAGAATTATAAAGACCTTTAACATCATTGTCGTTTTCAAATCCATAAGTAAAATAGAAAAAAATTTGATTAAACTCCCAAAAACCCGTTTAGTAAAATTTGAAAAAACAAACCTAATATATAAAATCAAATGTAAAACTTGTAACTCTTGTAACATCGGTCAAACTTTTAGACATTTAAAAACTAGAATCTACGAACATAAATATCAAGAAACCAATAAAAGTAAATCCACCGCCCTATGTAATCTGGATAGTCTGTCAAATCAAGTCTGTCAAATCAAGTCTGTCAAACAAGCATTGTTTCGATTATTCACAAAACAGCGTTAAAATTCTAGATACAGAAAATGACTTAAACAAACGAAAAATCTTAGAAATGTTTTATATTTTAAAAGAAAAAAATTCCATAAATTTTAGAAGTGATGTAGAAAATTTGAGTATTCTTTATTTAAACTTAATTAATTAACTTCTCTCCCTTTTTTAAAACAAGTTACTCTTTTTTTCACCTAACATGCTATCTACAGACCTTGTCTACTTCTCCGTCACCCACCATATTATCTATGGACTTTGTTTTTTTCACCAAACCAAACCAACCAAACCAAACTTATATAAACCATGGAGCATACATGTCACATGGAAAAATGTGAAAAAAGAGAAAAACCTTTTTTTATAATTTTATTATTATATAATCTCATATGAAAAAGTTTTTTTTCAAAAAAGGTTTTTACTATTGTTTGTCTAAACGTGGTTTTTTACCATTTTATGATTTCTTTTATCGTTTATGAAGAGTTTAAAGAAATAGTGACAGACCTATTTTGAGGTTATGTCTGAATGTTGAATGTTCCATGTTTATTTATTTTTTGACGTTTATTTTGTCTGGTACGTATGTTAAGACACATAATGTTTATTTTTACAAAAACATATGTATCTGTGTGTGAGTCATTAGATCTGTGTATCTATTATATTGTCTTTTTACAGACGTTTTGTTTCGTTTTTTTCTGATGAGGATGCAGAATACTGCATCGAAACGCGTCAAAATTTTGATTTAATTTAAATAAAGTTTAAAGCCATTAGGCCACAAGAAAGAAGGAAATCTTTACTTCATTATACTTGGCTTAAAATGAAAAAAGAGTTATACACTCCATATACTTATAATAATTATTATCATAATTATTAAAATTATAATTATTAAAAATTTTTATAATTAAAAGAAAATAATTTTATAAAACTTAATTTTTTTAAGGAGATTACATTTCCAGAAACTCTATTGCAGGGAGCAGACGAATTGATCAATAGATTTGTTTAGAATATCATGTAAATTTAAATACAGAAATTTCCACTTGCAAATTCCAAGGGGCGGTTTCCGTAGAATCGTTTTACGTGGAAATATTTATAATATAAATTATTATAACTCAAAAATAACACAGCCACAAAAAAAATAAAGTGTCTTGATCTGGAGTCGATACATATGTATTCCGATGTATTTCGATGCGCTGAATCCGAATCCGCCATCAGAATTTGCCCAATGAGTCCTTGTTTTGCCCTTACCTCAAAAAATACCCTAAAATCGTTAAAATGGTCACTTTTGATTTATCAAAATTGAATCAAATTGAATCTAACCGCATATTGATAATTTTCTCAGATCCCTTAATTTAAATAAACTATTCTATAAGCTTTTCAATTGAAAATTCATATAAAACATTAAATATATCGAACCTAACCTCAAAAACATATCTAAGATTCCAAACAAACAAATTATACCATACACAGCGCAATAAAAATTAGGTAAGTTCATGAAAGTTTTAACTTAGGTGTTTCTATGATTGCTGACTACGAATACGGTGTTAGTTGATCGAAATTTAAAATGCCGGATCCAATATGGGGGATAATATAATTAAAATTTGTTTGGATTGGCTTGAAAATCGTTACTTGGGCGTTTTCGGAGTCGCTGATGACGAATCCCATGTCGGTTTCTAAAAATTCAAATTGGCGGATCCAATATGGCGGTCTTTATTATTTTAACGATTTTTTAAAATTTATTGCTTGCGGTTTTTCGGGACCCTTGATAACGAATCCCATATCAATTTTTATAATCTTAAAGTTTTACGAATTGTTTTATAACAATTTTTTTCTAACAATTCGTAAGACTTTAAAATTATAAAAATTGTTATCAAAGGTCCCGAAAAACCGCGAGTAACAAATTTAAAAAAATCGTTAAAATAATAAAGACCGCCATATTGGATCCGCCATTTTGAATTTTTAGAAACCGACATGGGATTCGTCATCAGCGACCCCGAAAACCTCCGAGTAACGATTTTCAAGACAATCCAAACAAATTTTAATTATATTGTCCGCCATATTGCATCCGCCATTTTGAATTTTGATAAACTAACACCGGATTCGTAGTCAGCAATCATAGAAACACCTAAGTTGTAACTTTTATGACCTTCCCTATTTTTTATTGCGCTATGTATGGTATAATTGGTTTGTTTTGAATCTTAGATGTGTTTTTGAGGTTAGGTTCGATATATGGTGGATTCCACGTCAGTTCAACACACTTATTTTCATGACTTGTTGGGATTTGGCTGTACTTTTGTAAATTCATTACTTTTATAGTGATAAACAACTCCACCAAATATTTTTTCAAAATTTTGAAAATTACCAAAAATATGGCATTTTCAAAATTTTTGTCTTTTTTTTAAAGTGTTATAACTTTGGTTCTAATTAACCGATTTTGGATTATAAAAAAAAGGATTTCTCTGGTTTTAAGTATATTTTAAGTTAAAATTAATGTTAAAAAAATTCAAAAAAAATTTTTTTTCGAAATTTTGAAAAATTAAAAATCCGTTTTTGAAAAAACATCATCTTCGATTTTTTTCAAAATTTTACTAAATGTTAGGGCAAATGTGCTTTACATGTCCTGTAAGTTTTATCTTTGGATCTCAAAGGTATTCGGAGTAAAAAAATAAAACGTAACCACATATTACAAACATATGGGGCAAAATTCCTCAACTGCCCAGGTAAAAAAATTAATTTCCTCTAAACTTTGCTAAAATGTTACTATTATTAGTAGAAGTGTAAATATTAATTTTTTTCAATTTGATAAAATATTTTTTCAGTTATGGAGTTTCAAAATTTTGTTTTTTTTGAAAATACACTACCGTCGGGAATTATCTGTACGGCTGCAAGCGCACGTCCCAAAAACATACCAATCTATAAATCACGATGTTTTTGCAAATACAAATGTCAGAAAATTAACAAATATACCGTTCGAAAGATTATTAAATTCTACGATTAATGATACATAACTGAAAATTTTAAACATTTATACAAAGATTGCAGCAATCGACAAATTTGCCAAAAAAATTTTAAAAATAAATTTTTTTGGAAATTTTTAACCCCTACACATTTTTTAAAAATTGTAGAAAAATTTTAAAACTTACATAAGAGTGATCATTTAATTCTCATTTTCAATTTACGACCAAGAGAGTTCAAAAATCTTAATCGGTTAGCGAGATATCATTATAAACGGCCGAGTATTTTCAGCCTAAAATCGTTCAAAATCGACTAATTCAATGCATTTGTCAAAAAACATGCTCGGACGTTTATAATGATATCTCACGAACGGAATAAGATTTTTAAACTCTTTTGGTCTTAAATTGAAGATAAGAGTTGAGTTATCACACTTATGTAAGTTTCACATTTTTTCTTCAATTTTTAAAAAATGTGCGGCGGTTGAAAAAATTTCCAAAAAAAATTTATTTTTAAATTTTTTTTGTCAAATTTGTCGATTGCTGCAATCTTTGTATAAATTATTAAAATTTTCAGTTATGTATCATTAATAGTAGAATTTAATAATCTTTCGAATGGTATATTTGTTAATTTTCTGACTTTTGTATTTACAGAAATATCGTGATTTATAGATTGGTATGTTTTTAGGCCGTGTGCGAGCAGCCGTACCGATAATTCCCGACGGTAGTGTATCTTTTTTTCAATTTAATATATTTATAAGTAAAATTAATCAAATTTAAAGTATGAATAGTGATTTTTAAAGGGTGTTTCACGGGCTATAAGCTGGTGACCTTTTTTCTATGAGCCATGTAAAAATCAGAGTGGGACTATGCGAATTTTTGAGGAAAATAATAATTTATCATTATTTTACATAGAAAATGATGATTTATAATTAATTTCATTAAAAAGTTCCATGGTCCCACTCTGATTTTTACATGGCTCATATGAAAAAAGGTAAGCTTTAGATTGGGATAGGTTACGGAAAAATTAAAAACACCGATTTTGAGATACAGTAGAACTTGGTTAATACGATTCTGTAGGGACCGCACTAAGAATGCGTCTTATGCGGGAAAACGTATTAGGTGGGATATAAAATGTATGTCTTTAATTGCAGCGACCAAGTTAAAATTTCAACTTCTTGAAAAAAATTGAAACTCAGGGAATTTGTTGTTCTATCAAGTAGAAATGTGCCCCAAAAAATATTTTTGATTTTTTCGAAAATTTGGAGGGGGTAGAGGGGGGTCAATTTGACCAATTTTGCTAACACCGGCTACTTTGTAAATTTTTTCTAAACATACTTGTAATGGGAAAAATTTTTTAGAATATGTTTCTGAAAGATTTTTTCGTCCTCTTTCCAATGGTGTATTTTATTTTTTAATATTTTAAAAATTTACCCTATTTTTTGATAATTATTATTTAATTTTCAATTTCCCAAAAATCGGTCCTTTTTTTAAAAAATAAATTATTGCAAACTAAAGCTAAGGTTTTTTCCTGTCGGCATGTAAATTTTCAGAATGCCCTTTTTTTGTTTTTGAATTATTAAATTTCAAAGAATAAATTGCGTCCCGGGCGCCTCGCCTCACGCCGGTTGCCACGCGGCTCAGTGCAACCGCGACGCAGCGCGCCGCAATTTATTCTTTAAAATTTAATAACTCAAAAACAAAAAAAGGGCATTCTGAAAATTTACATACCGATAGGAAAAAACCTCAGCTTTCGTTTACAATAATTTATTTAAAAAAATAGACCGATTTATACTTTAGAAATATGTTACCCTAGTAGGTACAAGTTACTACACCAATTTACAGGTCCAAGGTTTTTTTGTGTACTTTTAAAATATTTTATTTATTTAATAAAAAAAAAATTTATGCAAAAATTTTAAAAAATAAATAGTTTTTTGCAATTTTGTGCAAGTTCGACAGTTTTTATTTTCTTTTTGATAATTTTAAATGAAAGCTTGGGATTTCCCCTAAAAGAAGATATAAGTCTGAAAATGGGCCGAAAAAATTTGCCAAAGATATAGTGTAATAAGTAAAATTTGTCGGTCCGCTCGCGCACTCCAGCGCGATGAACAGTGGGATTTTTTTACAATTTACTATTGAAAATTATCTAGAAACTACAAATTTTATCGGATAATGATCTTCTTGGTCTAAAATTTCTAAGAGATCCATTAAAGTCGATTTTTGAATTTTTAATTGTTTATTTTTTTCCTGTTACTCAAAAATTTGACAAATTACAATATTTTTAGAAAAAATTATGTTTAGAAACATGTTAAAATCATGTTTTTTTATTTTTCCATTGCACACGATCGAAATCAATTTAAATTAGTCTAGTCTTCTTGTGTAAGATTTTGTTTTTAGATAGGTTTTAACAATTATATACATTATAAAGTTGAAATAAATAAGGTTAGTTATAAATATGTTTAAAAAAATTTAAGGCAAATTTCCCTACTGTCTTAATACATAAATAATAAATTTTTAAAAAATTTTATTTATTATTTAATTGCTAAACAAAAATTAAAATTTTTATATGAATTTCAAAATAATAATAGTTTAAAACTAATTATTGCAAGTTCATGTGTAGTAATATTGATTTTACTTTAAAAAAAGAATTAGGCAGCACTGTATGCAAATATAATAATCATAAAATGTAGGGGATACAACAGTTAAGTATTTCAGATATTTTATATAAAAGTAACTTACTTAATCTTTCTTCTTCGTGATGAATAACATCTGCGAGCAATGTTACATTAAGGTCAAACGATTCAACATCATCAATTACATGCATCCCTACTTAACTTATAACTTTTAGCAAATAATTGCAATTCAAATCTGACACTTTCATAGTTGTACTCTGGTTTTGTTGGAACTTTAGCACAAGCTCCATCAATGTGGAGAATCTAAAATATTTAGAAATTAATATTAACAAAAATTTCTAAATTACCTGAGAAATTGGTAAGTAAATTTTAATAATAGTGAGTGTGACGACTACGGGAAGGGGAAGACCAACTGACTTGTCACGTGCGCTGAAGGAAGGGTCTACAGCTGTATGCAAGATTGACACATTCTTATTGAAATCATCGCCGTCAACTCAACGCAAACGAAAAATAGACGAACTAGCGACTTGTGACAATAAATCTAAACGTATAAGCATATCGAAAGATAAAGAATTGAGATTTGATATGGATTCGCAAGAGATATCATCTTTAGAAATAAGAGACCAGCTCAAGGATTACATGGATGACGGATTTAATAGAGTTATAAGTACATTGACTCAACGCATGGACGCTGACCGTGATGCTTTTCAGAAAGAAATTACGGGTATGAAACAAGAACTTTCAAAAACGAATGCGAGACTTGCTGCTCTTGAGGCGAGACCAATTAGCATTGTGGATGCGGACGCTCAGCAACGCCTTACTCATGTTGAATCCTGGATTGATCCAAGAAATCCTGACGGACTTTTTAAATCGATAAACCAGCAACTGAATAAACATGCGAACTTATTGAATATACAGGAGCGTCGCAACCGGGAAAACAATTTGTTGATCAGTGGACTTCACGTCTCGAGAACTAAAATGAAAGAAGAACTTAACGATTTTCTTCTTTCTAGATTTGGATTGAAGGATCAGATAGTCGACGCAAAGATGGTATCGAAATCTGAAAATAAACCAGTGATAGTGATGAAATTACTGTCACGAGAGTCAAGGATGTCAATTCTCAGAATGAAGAGAGAAAAAATTTTCGAAAAACATATTTTTATTAACCCCGACTTAACCCCAGAGGACGCTCGTCTTGATAAAAAGTTAAGAACCAAGGCTCGTGAAGCTAGGGACGATGGGAAGACTGCACGAGTTAGAAATGGTAAAATCCAAATAGAAAACATCTGGTATACCTTAAACGAACAAACCGGACACTTAGAGTGTCAAGGCCGACCTTCAGGTGGAACTCAAGAAGAAATGTCAAAAAACTACTAGCTTCTGGAGTGTCAGTTTTCTTCTGGAATGTCCATGGATTGGGAAACCTAAGAAATGCAGAGGATGGTGGGCAGAAACTTTCTGATAGAAAATCAATCTTGGCGCTATCTGAAACATGGACAGTTGCGGAGAATATCAAACCACCTACTGGCTGGACATCGAGTACCTGTATTGTGTCACCTGCTTTGAAGGAGCGCAACATGGGGCGAGCTTCAGGCGGTCTTGCGGTGATGTTTAACTCTAATTTTAAAACAAAAATTTTAAATAAAACTATTCATTGGCTTTTTATCGAAATAAAAGTAGAAAATTTTAATTTTATTTTAGGAACTTTATATTTTAAACAGTCTTTTGAAATTGAAGTCTTATTAGAAATGCTTCAACCAGTAATTGATGATATATATTGTAACTATAAAGATTCACCAATATTAATAGGAGGTGATTTTAATGCAAGGATTGGAACACTTTCGGATTTTGATCAAATTGCGATTTTTAATTCGGGGTTGTTCAGTAAGAGACGTACCTGTGATATTTTTGTTAATAAAAGAGGCTTAGAATTGAATGATTTTATGAGTTTAAACGGATTTATAGTTTTGAATGGTCGCTCAAGGAGTGATGCTGAGGGTGTATATACGTTTGTCGGAGGGAATGGATCCAGCGTCATAGATCTTGCTTGGATTGATGTAGCTCATGCGGAAGTGGTTTATGACTTTATAGTACATTCATCAGTAATTGATTCAGACCATTTCCCTATTGAAGTTATTTTTAAACCTATAAATCAATTAAAGTCGCGAGATAGAAGTGCTGGGCCCATTCCTGAAGATAGATGTATTAATCGCTTATGTTGGGATTCAAATAAAATAAATGATTATGTTAATATTTTGAATGGTCCTGAATTTGCTCCCCCTGACTCTGATCTGTCTTCTGACGAGCAGAACCGGATTCTGATTGATAGCATCACGAAAGTGGCGAATCTTTCGGGTATGATAAAAAGAACTAATTTGAATTTTAAATCTAGATACAAGAAACCATGGTTCGACAAGCAATTAATTAAACTACAAAAAGAAACAAAACAAAAAGCTAAGGAATGGAAAAAATCAGGGTTTAGTGCTGATGGTAGGCTCTCTTTATGCGCATCGAAGGCAAAATATAAAAATTTGTTAACTAAAAAACGAGTAGGTTACGAGCAAAGTATTCAAGAAAGATTTGCAAGTGTAAGAGATGCAAGATCCTTCTGGTCTCCGGTAGAGATTTGTCGGAGAAAGGGGGGATTTGAATTTAGAGAGAATCCAATAACAATTGAAGAATGGGAGGGCTTCTATGCGTGTATATATCCAGAAAGAGTGAACACAGATGTGAGATATTTTAGTAAAACAGTCCCTGAGTTGGATGGAGAAATCTTGATACAGGAAGTAATAGCAGCGTTAAATAAAAGTAAACCAGGTAAATCCCCGGGTACGGATGGCATTAATGCTGAATTCTATAAGAATTTGCCATTATCTTGGATATTTTTTTACATTCATTTTTTAACAAAATTTTGGATGAAGGGCGAGCTCCTGAGGCTTGGTCTCAATCGATTATTACTCTAATACATAAAAAAGGTTTAAGAAATGATCCTCTTAATTATAGAGGAATTGCATTGTGCAATTACATCTTAAAAATTTTTACTTTGATACTCGCTAAAAGACTTTCCGAATGGTCTGAAAAAAACTCGCTTCTCCCGGAAACACAAAATGGTTTTCGGTCTGGAAGAAGCTGTGTTGATAATGTTTTCACATTGCAGTCTGCCCTGCATCTTCGACTGAGAATGAGTAAGACGTCAGCGTATGCACTGTTCATTGATTTTCGTCGAGCTTTTGATTCGGTATCACATGCTTTATTATGGCAAAAGTTATACGACATGGGAGTAAGTGACAAAATAATTAAAATTATAAAATCTATTTATGATTATGCATCTTTTACCATTAGAATTGCTAATGAGTTTTCAAACCCAGTCGAGGTAACAGAAGGCGTATTGCAAGGTGAAACGCTTAGTCCCATTTTGTTTATATTATTTATCGCAGATTTTGAAAGAAAACTCAGGGACGCTGGAAATGAGGGTCTGAATATAAATGGTTGTGTGGACTTGCTTGTTTCACTTTTTGCTGATGATGCGGTTGTTTTAGCGAATACCTCAGTGAGGATGTGTAAATTAATAAAAGATATAGAAAATTACTGCAATGTAAATGGTCTGAAAATCAATACCTCAAAAACGCAAATCGTTCACTTTAGAAGAGGGGGTAAACCATCATCGAAAAAATTTTTTATTAACGGTGATTCTCTTAAAATTGTAAATTCTTACAATTATTTGGGAGTTGAGTTTTCTAGCTCCGCATTGGGCAAAAAGGCAACTGAGTATGCAATCTCAAAATCTAACCAGGCTTTTGGGACGATAAGACAGATTATAAATAAGGGAAAAATAGATTGCTGGGAGGCTCAAAGTAAACTATACTATAGTATTGACTCGGCAACACTTTTGTATTGCGGGCACATATGGGGATTAAGGTACTTACAAAAAATTGAATCTGCACACACAACACACTTTAAACAATTATTATCCCTTCCAAAATGTACCTTCAATGCTGCCCTGCGTCTTGAGTTGGGTCTTATTAGTTTAGAAATAAAAGTTTTCAAGTCAGCTTATCTTTACATTGTGAAAGTTTTGTCAATGGACAATTCTCGTTTACCTAAAATATGCTTCGAAAGACAGGTGGAATTAATGCGATGCTCTGAGCCAACCTGTGAATATAACTGGGTGGCTCAAGTAAATGTTCTGTTGGAAAAAATTAACATGACGGAATTATGGTCAACCCTTTGCCCCCTCATTTGGTCTGAAAAATTAAGTTTAGCCTTGGGTCGTTATGAGAGGTATTTGAGGTTTTCGGACCTAATTAGGTATGAACAATCCAATTCCAGATTATGTAATTTAACAAGGACGTAAGAAGATAAAGCGGCAATCTATCTGTCTAGGCGACGAAAATTGTATTTAACGAAAATATTTGTGCAGTTAAGATTAGCCTCAAAACACTATATCAGATTTTCATACAAAGGTAATTTGTACAGCTGGAATCAACATGAAGTTTGTACAATTTGCAATCTAAAAAAGAATGAAACTTTAAATCATTTTTTATTTGAGTGCCCGATTTATGAAGGGTATAGAAATTTTTATTTGAAGCAGCTAGAGTTTGGATACGACTTGAGCCAGCTGTGCAATGCGCCTGACGAGAAAAGTTTAAAGAATATTTGTCACTATATAATAAATAGTTTACTACTGCGAGCATTTATGTTAAATGAATGAATTACCAAATAATAATTGTATAAGCGGAAATTCCTGCTACAAAATGTATAATTTTTAAAAGCAGAAATAAATAATAATAATAATAATAATAAACTTGTGTTTTCGTTTACATTATAAAGTTGAAATAAATAAGGTTAGTTATAAATATGTTTAAAAAAATTTAAGGCAAATTTCCCTACTGTCTTAATACATAAATAATAAATTTTTAAAAAATTTTATTTATTATTTAATTGCTAAACAAAAATTCAAATTTTTATATGAATTTCAAAATAATAATAGTTTAAAACTAATTATTGCAAGTTCATGTGTAGTAATATTGATTTTACTTTAAAAAAAGAATTAGGCAGCACTGTATGCAAATATAATAATCATAAAATGTAGGGGATACAACAGTTAAGTATTTCAGATATTTTATATAAAAGTAACTTACTTAATCTTTCTTCTTCGTGATGAATAACATCTGCGAGCAATGTTACATTAAGGTCAAACGATTCAACATCATCAATTACATGCATCCCTACTTAACTTATAACTTTTAGCAAATAATTGCAATTCAAATCTGACACTTTCATAGTTGTACTCTGGTTTTGTTGGAACTTTAGCACAAGCTCCATCAATGTGGAGAATCTAAAATATTTAGAAATTAATATTAACAAAAATTTCTAAATTACCTGAGAAATTGGTAAGTAAATTTTAATAATAGCCTGTGAACCAGTTAAAAATATAATTAAGAAGTAGAATGAAATGCAAAAACGTTGATGTTTGTTAAATTAATTATGAATAGGAAATTTTTAGAGAATTCAAATAGTGACGTCACATATAACCACACATTTCCAAATAAGATTTAAAAAAAATTTAAAATGGCGGATTCAATATGGTAGACATTAAATTAAAAAAATTAATTAATTTTTATGAAACTCTATATCAGGTGTTTTTTTGGAGTCGCTGATTACGAATATGAAGTCAGATTTTAAAGTTCAAAATAGCGGATTTAATACGGCAGACATTAAATTAAAAAAATTATTCAATTTTCATAAAACTCTATATCAGGGGTTTTCGGAGCCACAGGATTTAATAAAAATAGACTTTATAAGGAATAAAGTGACACCATAACCAAACCCTTTAGGGAGAAAGGGCTCAAGTGGGCTGGCACAATGAAAAATACATATTCCGTATTAAATAATCTAAATCCAAGTTTTAAATCGTGTCCAGGAAAAAAATAAACTCATTTTTTTTGCACATTTTTTAGTCGCCAATAATGTTTATTACAAAATTAATAAGTAAAGGTTTTTACGTCATACAATTATTTTAAAATATTGAATAAACTATTTTTATTTGTAAATGTCTCACTTTAAGCTATATTACACATTTAGGGATCCAAAAACCTAAAAATTCTCTTTAATTGTTTCTGAAAGTTATTCCCTACATACTTGCATATGTTTAAAATAAGAAAAAAAATCATTTATGTAAAATAAAGAAATTGACTTTTGGTCACTTTTAGTAGTTTCTGGCCCACTGTGCAGTGGTTCCGAAGTAAGTGATTTTTGCTTTGCTAAGGCAAGTAAGCTAGCAAGGCTCATTCGGGATTACCGAGTGAAGTTCTTTGATTGGTTCGCATCTGAAAAGGGATTTCTATACTTAAATTCGATTAATATAGTTTTCACAACAAACAAAAAGCATAAATAAACATCTCATTTTTATTAATTAAAATAAAGAAACACACAGTCATCATGCTTAATCTAAGCTATTTTAAAAAAAAATCAATGTTGAAGAATTGCATTTATGTTTAAGATTATATCTTTCAAAAAATTAAAATTGTATGGTCATACAAAATACTTACGACAAAAAAATATTTACTTTTTTTTGTTAAAATTAAAATGGGCAAAAAGGAGCATATGAGAGTTAAAGTATACTATCTAAGAAGTAATTTGTCATATTTATCATTTAATTTGGTGGTGGAAATCGAGGTAAACATTAATTTAAATCTAGTCACATACGAAATTCTATCTATAAATATTTAAATTAATGAGGTGTAACTTCATTTCAAATTAATTAAGAAGGTGCAATTATTGATTAACAAACTTTTATCTTATATGTGAATAAAAAAGTGCTTTATTATGCCATTTAAAAAAATTGTAAATAAAAAAATGCTGTTAAAAATATTTATAGAACGCTAGAAATTAAAAAAAAAATTATTGTTCGAAGGGTTGTATAAATAATTCTTCTCAATTAAATAATATAATGCAAAACTATTTAAGTGTTTGATTTAAAAAAATGTATAGAAATAAGTAATAAATAGCTAATCTATTTTAAATCAAGTTAAAAAATTGCCTTTTTGACCAAAAATGTAAGTTCCTGGCCCATTGTGCACCCAAGAGAAGAAATTTTTTGTAAGATCCATAAATAGTGCAAAGAAGGTTCAAGCACATCTAGCTATCAAGCAGAATATATAATAATTACTCGCAAATTTAGAAGAAATTCAAATTTGAGGAGGAGTTATTGATGTCAATAAATGGACACAAATCCACTGATTTTGTATATGTTCTTCCTCTCCTTGTCTGCTACGCCATTGAGGCATTCTTTAAATTGTATTCTTTATATGTCGCAATTCAACTGCTTCTATTCTTTCTGATAGATTTGTACATTGAAAAATACCGATTGCATCCGATTTTAAAATCTAACGTTATCAACTGTAATTTCGATTTAAATTACCTGACAATGAGAAGAAAAGTATTTTGGATTTGCAAATGTTTTTAAGTAGGACAATTCTCTCATCGTCTAGGGCACAACAATTGTCTCACAAGTTGGTGGAAATTGTGATTTTACCGATTTCCAATTTATGAATCTGTCGGTAAACCTGTCCAACAGCAATATCGCCTGTTAGAGGCCCATCAGTATGATTTAACGAAGCACGAATATTAATTGCGTTAATTTCAGGTGCATAAAAAGTTTCGTTTCTTTCACACAATCGTTTATAAACTTGCTGAAGAGTTAGGTGTGGTTTTCTAATCAATTTTCTCAATGTTGTCATGATGTTCTCATAAGGGAACGCACTAAGTTTTTCATATGGACCTATCTCTTCAACATCTTCAACAAAATGAATCATTGAGTGCAAGTTGTGGGAAATGAATTTTTCTCCATATAACTTTACTGATAATGTCACGAAACTTCGAAAAAGTTCTTTGCAGAAATGATACATTTCTCTATACGTTTGATTTGAAATAAGAAGACGCAAGGCACACTGAAGCATCATAGAATGTTCATAATAATCCGGATCGAAGACATCTTTTAGCACAGCAGGAGCAATATAAAGCAACATTTCTTCTGTCAAAATTTCACATCTATTTTTGCAGTGAAAACCTTTTTTACAGTGCCTAAACAAACGGAGTGCATAATTTCGAATGGGACTTATTTTACTAAATCTAAAACACCGACTAAAGGACTTCTACCTTTATGGTGATCGTCATCAACAGCAAGTTCATAATCACGATGTGTTCGCGATACATTATCCAGGCCTAAAAATACTCTTGTTTTATCACTTCGTTCACCCTTCACTTTATATTTTGAACAAGGATACATAGAGTTGTGTCCATAATGGCTTACAATGAAAGCCCTAGCTGGAGCATCTGCAATAAGCGATCAGACAACTAAGGAAAGCAGCTGATTCCTAATTTGAATACCATCTTAACGGATTTCATCAAACTCTGCAACTAGTTTTTCATAAAAATCATAAACATTTAACGGTTTAGTTCTTCCCCTATAAATTCCCGCGATTATTGGGATCTTATCCTCTATGTTTACAATGTAATATTGGTGGGGCCAAAATTGACTTAATCCTTTGTCTACTTTTGCACCATCAGTAGACAAAACAATTTCAACAAATGGTGTCAATTTATCAGGAGGTAGTTTTTCTAATCTTTTTTTATAGTTGCCTTTAAACCGAAGTGTAAGTACTCCCCAGCTACTATTTAATCCACACGTTTGCTAGCAACATCTGTAGGAGTATTCAATATCGTCATCGTATTTTTAGGAAAGTATATCAGATTAAATGAAAACGATCTTAAAGTTTTCAAAATGATGTTTTCTTGAGTGTTTTAAGTCTGTGGCAAGAAACGCATTTTTCAATAATTTTCTTCCAAAATTTGCAAGATTTTCAGGTACATCAGGATTTTCTGGATCATCAGGCTCTTCGGGATCGACGGAATGGTCAGAATCATGAACGTCAGAACTTCCACAGTCTTCATGCTCAATAACTTCATAATTTTCCTCTTCTTTTTCTTCATGAAGTCTATTGACATTCTCTTCTTGGTCAAGATTGTTTGCAATTCTCGCTGGAAAATTAAGCAACCGCCTCTGCTTTTGTCTGAAACTTAAATCCAAAAAGTTGTTATGTCTTTTAAACATTTTTCTCCTTCACCCTTAGTAAAAGGAAAAAAATAACTACTTTTTCGATTACACAGGTCCACAAAAAAAATCGATGAAAGGTTCCTTTGACCAAACATGGTGTATTATATGTATTTTGGGCCGCTGAAACCGAATCTGAAATCCGTTTGGCTCCATGACGTAAGGATTTTTTCCTAACCTCAAAATACATGTCGGATTTTGCGTGATAGAAAAATCTTTTTAAATATTTACGGATTTAGCTTAATTTTGGGATAGAGGGGTTTTGAGGGGTCCCTGGTTACGAAATTAAAGGCAAATTTTCAAAATACAAAATGGCGGATCCAAAATGGCGGTCAAAATTTTCAAAAAATTCTTCAATTTTCAAGAAATTCTTCAATTTTTATAAAATTTTGTATCACGGGATTTTTGAGGTCACTGATTACGAAATTAAAGGTAAATTTTCAAAATACAAAATAGCGGTAAAAAAAATTCTTGAATTTTCATTAAACTTGGTATCTAGAAGATATAGGGCCGCTGCCCACAAATTACATCGTGAGCCTGCAACCAGGGCACCTCCACGTGGTGACGGCGAGCAACGGAGTTGTTCCGTGATCCGGCTCCCTGCATCACGCTCCTTAAGGTGAGTCTGCAATGGGTTTAGTTGTACGTGTACCTGACACTAATCCCATTTTAGACTCACCTTTACGCCGTCATGGTAGGCACACGAAAAAAAAGTACGATGCAGGGAGTCGGAACCCCAGTATCGACGGCTGGACAGGGTAAGAAAGCGGGCCCGCAGGCGTCGTCATCAAGCAACCGCAGCTCTACATTGGTGGGTGATCTGATTTCAAAATCACAGTTAGCGAGCTCAAAAACTCACAGATACTAAGTTTTGTAAAAATCCGACAGCCATATTGGATTTGCGATTTTGTATTTTGAAAATCTGACTTTAAATAAGTGATCAGCGACCCTAGAAACCCCTCAGTACAAAGTTTTATGAAAATTCAAGAATTTTTTTTCTGACCGCCATTTTCTATTTTAAAAATTTACCTTTCATTTCATAACCACTGTCCTCGAAAATCCCTCGATACAAAATTTTATAAAAATTGAAAAATTTCTTGAAAATTGAAGAATTTTTTGTAAATTCTGACGGCCATATTGGATCCGCCATTTTGTATTTTAAAAATTTGCCTTTAATTTCGTAATCAGGGATCCCTCAAAACACCTCTTTCCCAAAATAAGGCTAAATCCGTTAAAATTTTTAAATTTTTTTCTGTCATGCAAAATCCGACATGTATTTTGAGGTTAGGAAAAAATCCTGACGTGATGGAGCAAAACAGACTTCAGATTCGGTTTCAGCGGCCTAAAATACATATAATACACTATGTTTGGTCAAGGGAACCTTTCATCGATTTTTTTTTGTGGACCTGTGTTATGTATCTACAGTAAATTATGTACAGTATTATGTATTAGTTAAAATTTCTAAAACGTGTCACCTTAAACTTAAAAATTTTTATTTTTTACTAACTGTTAATTTTCTTGTAACATTTTATATAAAAAATCACTATGCAAAAGGATTTTGCAAAAAAAAATTTTACTTTTGTTCTTAACAATTGAAAATTTCTATTACCTTTTTTTAAATTAATTTCAGAAAAAATTGTGACCGATTTTAATTATTCAAACGGCATTAATTTGTCTTGAATCCAACATTCAATAAAAATTATTTTGTTTGAAGAAATTTAATTTTAATAAACAAAAAATGTTTATTAATAAAAAAACATTTAAAATACCACTTTACCTATAAAATTTGAATTTGCAAAAAATTCTACTTATTCTTTAACCTTCGCGCTACCAACGATTTTTTATAACGGGGGCCCCGATGCGGTCACCTGGGTTGACCAAATGCTTTTTTATTTTTATTTTCCAAAAACGATTTAAATTCATCAAAGATTTTCCATGTAATTATGTGTTAATACAAATTAGCGTCATATTCCTCGCTCACTAACGCTCGCTCGGAAGACATTTTACTTATTTATTTCCACATAAATAACTAGTTTTTGAGGTAAAAATTTTGTTTAAAAAATTTTTAACGTCAAAAACTCTCCTGATTAAGCTAATTTTGTTTAAAAATATCTTTAACTTCAAAAACGATCCTTATACCTCATACAGTATGAATGCAGGCTAATTGTTTATTATATTTTTACACCAATAGGTCTTTTTTAAAAAATTATGTAATATATGTTTTCGTAGTGGTTTTTAGCGTAGAATCAAATAGCGCTATAAGTTTCTTATAAAAATTGATTTTTCTTCATTTGTTTATAAAAAAAAATTGTTAAAAAAATTTATGTGACTCAGACCCATTATTGTATGTCAATATAAAAATTTTTGATTATTCAATTAAAGAACTTGTTGATAGTGGTGCATCTCGATCATTTATGGGTAAAATTAATAAGGATTTACAAAATAAATTAGGATTTATTGTAGAAAAGAATTATAGTAAAGTTCAATTAGCTAATGGTGAAGTTGAAACTGTATCAGAAGAAATTAGTGCCCCAATTGATTTGAATGATAAATGTTATCTGTTAAAATTTAGAATTTTGAACTCTTTACCTGTTGATTTTATCATCGGATTAGATTTTTTGAAATTGTTTGGCATGACTATCGATTATGAAAAGAAATGTTGGCATTTTAATGAAAACCCTAATGAAGTTTTTGAATTTGAATTAATGGAAAAGAAACCCAATATGTGTTGTGGTTTATTAGAATTAACAACTTAACAGACTGATAAGTTAAATGAATTTTTTTAGAAAAATTCCTGAAAATGATGGTACGCCTGGGTTAACAAATTTAATAGAACATGTGATTGATACTGGAGATAATAAACCTGTAAAACAAAGATATTATTCTTATTCCCCAAAATTACAAGAATCCGTGTATTCTGAAGTTGATATTTTGTTAAAATATGAGATTATAGAACCTTCGAATAGTAGTTGGTCTTCTCCAATAGTCATGATAAGGAAACCCGATGGTACTTATCGTCTATGTTTAGATTTTCGAGTTGTGAATAAATTAACTAAAAAAGACGCTTATCCCTTACCTAAGATTGATTCGATTTTACAGAAATTAAGGAAAGCCAAATATATATTCAAATTAGACATTAACAAAGGTTTCTTAAACATTCCTCTTGACCCTAATAGTCGTGAAAAGACAGCTTTCACAGTCCCTGGACGTGGTTTATTTCAATTTACCAGAATGCCATTTGGTCTTACTAATGCTTCCGCCACATTTCAGCGACTTATAGACTCTTTAATTGGTCCTGATATCAAGAATGGCTTGATAAAGTAATTAAGAAAATTTTTGAAGCAAATTTAGCAATAAATATGAAGAAAAGTGAATTTTGTTGTTTTGAAGTAAAGTATTTAGGTTATGTGATTAATGACAATGGTTTATCAACCGATCCTGACAAAATTATCTCTATTATTGAATTTCCAATTCCTAAAAATATCAAGGAATTAAGGAGATTTTTGGGAATGGCTTCTTGGTATCGCAGATTTATCAAAAACTTTTTAACCATTGTGTCCCCTTTAACCCTTTTATTACGTAAAAGTCAATCCTGGATTTGGACTGATAACCAAAATTCTGCTTTTGAAAAGCTTAAAAAGTATTTAATGGAATCCTCAATTTTGTCTTGCCCTGATCTTAATGTCCCTTTCGAATTGCAGACTGATGCAAGTACATCTGGTCTTGGTGCTGTTTTAATTCAGAAAATAGATAATGTAGAACATGTTATAGCTTATGCTAGTAGATCACTTTTGGATGCAGAAAGAAATTATACAATAACTGAATTAGAATGTCTTGCCATTATTTGGGCTATAAATAAATTTAGAGAATATTTGGAAGGATATCATTTTACTGTAGTGACAGATCATGCAAGTTTGAAATGGATTCATAACCTCAAAAACCTTACAGGTCGTTTGGCTAGATGGTCTCTTGCCCTTTCAGAGTACGATTTTGATATTGTCCACAGAAAAGGATCTTCTAATTATGTCCCTGATGCCCTTTCCAGAATGTTCGAGAATTCTAAAGAACAATTAAATTTAATTAAAACTCCTAATCTTTCTTGGTATGTTCGAAGATTTATGTCTGTTAAAGATTTTCCTAATAAATTTCCTACTTGGAAAATAATTGATGATAAATTGTACCATTATAGACCCGATCCCCTTATTTCTACATTAGTAAAAGATTTGAATGCTTAGAAATTAGTCCCTGATGAAGATTCTCGTAAATTAATCCTATTTGAATGTCATGATGATCCTTAATCTGCACATTTTGGTATAGATAAAACCTATAAGAAAATTGCATTAAACTATTTTTGCCCGGTTGTTATAAAGATGTTTCTGACTATGTAAAAAGATGTGAAATTTGTCAGAAATGTAAAGTAGAACAAAAAGCTCCTTATGGAATGATGGGAAATGGAAATATTGATGAACCTTGGCAAATTGTTGCAGCTGATATTATTGGTCCCCTACCTAGAAGTAAATCTGGTTTTCAGTATATTTTGGTTATGCAGGATTTATTTACGAAATGGATCGAAGTTGTCGCTTTAAGGTCAGCTACTGGCAAAAAGATTAGAGATTCTTTTGTAGAATTAATAATAAATAGATGGGGAATACCAAAAATTATTCATACTGATAATGGTACAGAATTTGTAAATAGTATAATCAAATATTTAGCTTTAGAATTTAACATTTTTCATTCAACATCTCCCCCATATCATCCTCAAGCAAATCCCGTTGAGCGAGTCAATCAAGTTTTGAAAACGATGATCACCTCTTATATCAAAGAAGATCTTCGCACTTTGGATGAACATCTTTCTAATTTCCGTTTTGCATATAATACCTCTTTTCAAGACACTTTAAAAACATCTCCTGCCTTTTTGAATCTTGGTAGAGATCCTAAACCAATTAATTCCCTTTCAAAAATTAAAACTTCCAATAATGATAACATTGATCAAGAATCCATTGAATTATGGAATAAACGTATGGAGAAAATACAAATAACTAAAGATTGGATTATTAAGAACCTTGACATAGAATTTCAAAAACAATCTAAGTCTTATAATTCTCACAGAAGAAATTTGCAATTTAAGGTTGGTGATTTGTTGTTGATTCGTAATAGAACTCTTTCTTCTAAAGTAAAACATATTGCTGCTAAATTAAACCCAAAATATGATGGACCTTATAAAGTTTCTAGAGTATTATCCCCTATTGTTTATGAAGTTAGCACTCTTCAAGTTGTATTTTTGACCCAAACCCATATTGAGTATATAAAACCTTTTGTATCGTCTGTTTAAAAATAAAGTTTTACATTTTCTTTTGGATTTTTTTTTGTTATAGATTATTTTTGTTTTTCATCATGTCGGAGTTGGTTGACGTCACTAAATATAACAAATTAGTGGAAAAACATAATGAATTGCTGGAACAATATAATGTATTGTTAAAACGTTCGGTTTTAATCGAAGAAAGATTAGACAGATTGATAAATAAAAGGAAGGAAGAAAATAGAATAGATGCTACATGGACTGAAGAAGACACAATAAGATATAAGGCTCACCCAGGATGGATTTATATTAAGCCTTACAGTAACATCTTGCAAAAAATTGGAGATCGACATCAAAACTTCATCCCATCTTTGTTAGATGGCTTATGATGCAGAAGATGAATTCCGAAACATCAAAGGAAATTCTTCGAACATTTTTGATTATCCATCTTCTACGGAAATGTCAACACAAACAGATTCGTCGAAAGAAGAAACTAAAATTATTTATGTAATGTCTTCAATTCCTCATTCGACAATTGATACTTCGACACAAACTCACCCGATTATGATAAAAAGTATTTCCACTCAAACTGATACTATTTCTGATGAAAAAGTTATCAAAAAGAATATCATGACCCAAACCAATTCCTTTTCTTCATCCTCAATTAAATTAACACATTCTCCTATCAAATTTGACATTTCCTTTCAAACAGATGAATCTTCATTTGCTGTTTTTGATCAACTACCACCCTTAAAGATTAAAATGTTTACTAATGTCTCGACATAATCTGATGAACCAATTGTTGTTAAGAAACAAGATTTTCAATCGCAAATTAATAATGACATTCTTAAAGACCCTATCGTGAGACGTCATGTCATTACTCAAGTTTCTCCTTAAACCAGAACAGTAGGAACTCAAATCCTCTTACAAGATTCTAAATTACCAAATGCTCGAAGATCAAACCCTTCTTTCAATTCAAATAATGGAACTATCCCTAAGACACAACCTAAACCAAGTTCCTCTCATAATGATCATAACAAAGAGAATTTACAATCTGCTCAAAAACGATTTTGTCCTGATAAACCGAAGCAATCAGAACCAATTCCTTCACTTCTAAAGTCAAAGGTTACTGCTCCTGCTAATGTAAATAAAGAAACAGTAGAATGGTTGAAAGCTGATGCTAGGCCAGGATGCTGGAATTGTAAAGCTATAGATCATTTTTTTAATAACTGTGATCATTTTATAATGCATATTTTTTGTTTTGGATGTGGCTAGCCTAATATATGGATTGATCAATGTATCGGTTGTCGTGAAAAGTATCTTAGGAAGAAAAGTAAAATTTTCTTTTCAGATTAAAAAGTCTATTTTTTTAAATTACCTATTTGTTTACTTAAACATTGACAAGATTGTAATTCATTGTTTATGACTAATTTGATTATTATTATGACCCTATATTTTCTTTATTATGAACAATATTTTTGAATAGTATAAATACTATTTTATTATGATTTAAAGTTTTCTTTTCTTTTTTTGTGTTAAGCCCATTTCTCATTAAAAAAAAGAAATTAATATCCAATTTTATTTTTTTTATATATATAAATGTTGTAAAGACAAATTATTGTCTCTTAAAAGACTTATGTACCAAATAAGTATTCATGCAGTATTATTAAAAAAAATTAAGTAATATTATTTATGTTGATATTTGTTAAAGAAAAATATATCACTTCTATTTTTGTTTGTAATAAATATTATGCTTAATTTTCTAAATCCTATGTTTCTTTTTCTTTTTACCTTATTAATAATTAAAACATATTTATTCTTTTCAGACTCATTATTATTGATAATTATTGATTTTAACTTTTACATTAATGATATGATATATTATATTCAATTAAGGAATATCAGTTACAACATAGTTATAAATATTAAAATTTTTCTTATCTATTACTGAATTCTGAATAAATCTTCTTATCAATCTAATTTTCTTTTAAAATTTTGTATTCTTTAGTTTAAAAGACCCTTGGTCTTTGCTAAGGAAGGGAGTGTGTGACGCTGTAAAATTTAATTTTACAAGTCACAATTTTTAATTTTTAATAAATTAATTATTAATCTTCACAATTTTGAATATTGAATTAAAGAACGTTTTACTTAAATTTTTTAATTGGTTTATTTTTGAGGTTGTAACGGATATTCCAAGATTGAGTTTTGTATGATATTTAATTTTAAGTAAACTAATTTTGTATTTTTGTAAAAATTCCGTTTCCGATTCCTGTACCTATTTCCTGTTTCCTGAGTCATCGTGGGATATTATTGGCTGTATTAATGGATAAATTGGACGCAATTTGTTTAATTATTGGACAATATTATTTTACAAGATTTTGAATTGAATTCAAATTTTACCGCCCTAAGTCACCTGAATTACTGTAAATTACTGTAACTTTTTCTTTGTCAAAAGAAACAGTAATTATTAGGTCTGAGGGGGGTTGGTGGGGGGTACAGGCAGTGACTGCGCCCCCCATGGGCCGTTTCCCAAAGCGTTTCTCACATTAATACAATTTGGGCAAGTCAAGAAATTTACCCCCGGAGTTTTGCAAACTAGACAAATTTCTGTCTGCTTTACTCTGCTAGGGCAATGTGTTGCAATATGCCCAGGTTGTTGGCACACATAACATATTTTTAAAGGACATTCTGACACCCTATGTCCTACTGACTGACAAGAAAAGCATGCACCATAAAAAGGGGTTGGTGCACTTGCATTATTTGCCGGACCAGTTTAACCTGCAACAGGATTAACAATGTTGTTATGTTGCTGCTTCTTCTTCCATTTCCCTGCCATCATAGCCGCGTACAACATGGCTGGATTTGGAGTTGGTGTTGGTGTCACATTACTTTGGTGTCTTACTTTTCTTCTCTCCTTCACTTGTCTCGACAACTCCCTCGTCTTCTATAGCTGCAACTTTCTTTTCATTTTTGTTGGTCCCATGTGTCTTGTCGTCCTTCTTGGTACCATGGAATGCAGCGGCTGGAAAACGCATTTTGTCTTTCGATGGTGGGGGAACATATCTGTCGTCCAAGTCTTTAACTTTTTCATATTGTCGTAAATTTTTTTCTAGTTTAGTCAGTGATTCTAAACTCGATGAGTCAACTTATCTACGATAGGTGGGCGTAAGGCCTTTATAAGCAATTTTAACTTGTTGCTTGACTGGTAATGGTCTTTTTAAATGTCCCATTATTAGTCTTAAACTTGTCAAATATGAAGAAATCTTTTCTCCTTTTGCTTGTGTCCTAGCTCTTAGTTCGTCAATTACCTCATCATTGTCAACTGTTGTTAAAAATTCACGTCGAAAAGCTCTCTTGAACATCTTCCATGTGTCAATTTCTCGTCTGATAGTTCTATACCAACGACTTGCTTGACCTTTTAAAATACTGGGAATTGAATGTACTAAGTCATCGTCGTCAATTACCATACAAGTTTTACAATCTTCTAGTCTGTTAAGGAAATCTTTAGGGTCAGCATTGTCATCTCCCGAAAATTTAACATCCCAATTAATCAATGTTCTAATTGTTTTTGACCTATTAATTGCTATGCTTTTGTCTGATTTTAATGAAGATTCACTAGAAATATCTGGATCAGAGTCGCTTGATGAATCAGTAAATAATGTCCTTCGTACATTCTTTTCTTTATATTTTTTATTAGTTCGTCGTTTGTATTTGTCTTTGTTTTGAAAAATCTTTTTCTCCCTAGTCGAAAATTTCTCGGATTTGTCAGAGTCATTTTCACTATCATTATTATCATTTGATATTCCCCCCTTGGACAGAAATTTTTTTTTGTCTGTACTGGTTGAGGAATATTTCTGTCACTCTTATTTTCTCTAGTCTTATCTTTATTTTGAATGGATTGAGAAACATCTGTCTTGTCATTTTGTTCAAAATTTTGATTTTGATAATAATGTTGGACTTTTTCTCTTTTTAAATGAGGGTTCATGTCATTTGGTGGCCATTCAAAATTATTTTCTAATCCCATATAGTCATTATTTTCATTGATAGGGAGAAGAGTATTAGTCATTCGTTTATTTAAATTAATAAATTGTTTAATTTCGGGACTAATACTGAGTCTTGAAACCGATTGTTGTAAACTAATGACACTTGGTGCCATTGTAGCCGAAATAATTGGCTGAGGTGTAGTCATGACCGTTGTAGTAATTGGTGAAGGAAGTGTATGGGAAGTCGTTGTCAAAATCGAGGTAGTAGGGATACTAGCTGTAGTCATTACTGGTGTGTAACTCATGCTTGAAGGACTTTGTCTTTTGTACATTAAACTATACTCCCCCCTCCCTACTAACATTTCTTGATTTTTGTCAATTTCACCCAATTTACCTAAATCTCTAATTTTAGGGCTGTCAATTTCCTCTCCACTATCACTTGTCACTCCTGTACCCCTTGTCTGGCAAACATTGGGAATTTCTTCCTTTTTGGGTGGTGTATATGCTTCAAGAAGGAAAATTTTACTCGAATTCCCACAGTCATATCCTTGGCAAAAAGGAATGTCTAATTCATCCGTGAAAATTGTTCTTAATTCAATTCGGAACAATCTTTCTCTGAGAACTTCTAATGTTCCTGCAATCGATAATTGTTTTGCAAGTAACATTGTCACTATTTGTCCTACTGGCATAGCAATAATAGATGTCCAGATATCTCTGATCTCGGGACTATCCAAAAGTATTGCCATTCTTTCTTTATAATCTATCATCTTCTCTATCGCGTGAGCCATTTCAATTATATAAAAAAAAAATTTTAAACAATTTCAAATGTCAAAAAAAATGTTTTATTACCCCAGTCAATTTTAAATTAGGGTAATTTTTAAATTTGCACGCTTTATCACAAATCAAAATAAATTAATTTCAATTTAATTTAGAAAAATTTTGAGAAATTTTCAATCATTAAAGATAAAAATTAATTTTTAGGGCCTAACACACACTATATACGGTCCTGAAACTATTCAATAATTTATTTAATTAATTCTATTCTTATTCAACTCAAAAAGGATAAAATTTTTGAAAATTTGTTAATTACTAACAAAAAAGGGGGCACGTCTCCCACTTAATACGGCCCTGGTCCCTTTTAAAATTTTCACTGTCTCGCGGCAGAAATTTTCATCTCCTTTCCCAAGTCAAATTTCTCTTGTCAATTTCTGTATGAGTGATATTTTCGAGCCTACGTGACTAATTTCTGTCATGCGCAATAATTTCCCTAGTCGAAATTTTCCACTGACCGCCAATTTCTATGAACGAAACTGAATTTGAAAAATGATGCGAAAAATTATCACTATGCGCATGCGCTATATGTCACGTGACTATTATAATTTTATTCAACACCAAGCACGTGTTGGCTAATTATTTAAATAACAATGGCAAAAATTATTTATCACTTGCGAAAAATAAAGAAAAATTCACTGATTCTAACAAAATTAAAATTATTGAAATCGTCCAGGCATTACACGAAATATTCAACTTCAAAAAAAAATGTCTAAATTGAGGTTATGGCGTCTCTCGCCATGCCGTCAACAAAAATTCTCAAGTGTAAAAATGTTTCATTTTACACAATTATCTCCTCCTTTCCCAAGTCAAATATAAAAATACATATAAATTCTTCTCCTCTCCCAAGTCCAATCAAAAATACATGTCACAAAAATAATTTCAAGTCAAAAATTCACAAGTCAAATTTCATGGAATAATTTCTAGTCGTGTCTCAAAAATTTCCCAACAAATGTGCCCCACGTTGGGCGCCAAATTTTATGACAGCTTTTAATAATAAATCAGAGAATTTATAAAACTTCGATAGATTATTATTTCCCTTTTTGTCACAAATCTGGTCTTTATAACCCACAAGGCAGTTGGACGCCAGTCAATTTTCTATTATAAAATTAACAAAAATAATATTTAAAATTTGTACTCAACAATAACACAACTTCTACTTTTTCTCTCAAGGGAGATTCCGTTAGAAAATATACTTTAAATAAGGGAAAAACTTAACTTTTGAGATACGACTTTTATCAGAAATAAATACACACTTACTTTCTTTATTCCAACATCAGAGATTTTCTCGTCTAGTAGTCAAAAAAAAAAGAATATCCAAAGAATGTTCACAATGATAATTTTCTTTATAATCCTTTTATTCGTAACACAACTAAATTTAATATCTTATAAAACGTTTCTCTCCTCCAATTCCCAAGTCAACAAAACAAAATCTCTCATTCTCTTTGAAAACGTTCTCACTTGACAACACTCTAAATCCAAAAAACGTGCCTTTTTCGTCTGCTAAAGAATATCGTACGCGCCCGAGTCATTAAGAGGAGTTCTCATCTCCTTTACATTAATAATCAAAAATAGTGCGCGCGAAAATTCAAATCATAGAACAAAAATAGAAATAATAAGAAACATAATTATTAATTATATAAAAGAAGTTACTTTTGACGAAACTACTTCGTCACAGTATATATGTATGTATTTGTTGATAAAATTTTTACTAAGAATTCAATTTTAAGAAACATTTACTTATTAAATAAATAATTTACGTTTGTATTTAAATAATTAACTTCTTGTAGAATTTGTAATAAAAATAAAAATTGTTATAAAAATTAATTTTAGTTAAAATTATAGATAATAAGAGTTGAATATTATAAGCAATATAGCATGAATTTTTAGAAATAATTGAATTTTGAAATTAATTTTTTTGAAAAAGTGTAATTCAATTTTTTTTATATTATTTGAAGTTTTTATTTTCTAATATATATTTAATTGAATCATTTATATTTGTTAAATTGAATGTTGTAAATGAATAAATTTTGAAAATTGTTGAATAACCTTTTTGAAAATTGATTCTGTAGAATTTTTTGCAAAATCTTTTTAGTATTTTCAGGCATATTTATTAAAAAAAAAATTTTTTGTATGTTGATAAAACTTAATTTTTTTGTAAATATTTATTGAGATATAAGATCAAAATCTTTAGAAATTAAAAAAAATTATATGGGGTTTTCTTCTCGTAAATTCATTTTCAAAGTCACTATTTTACTGTAATAGTGGGGCTGTCCGGCGTTGCAAGTTTGCGCGTATGATATTTGGCAATCTCGCGCTGCCTGGCTAGCACCAGTTTTCAAATTTACGACAGTTTACGCTCTGTGCTGATAGAGAACAGTCAACTTTAAATAGTGAAATACAATGAGTGCAAAAAAATGTGGTCGTCCAGAGACATCAGAGGCGATTAAACATTTTAAGTTTTGTGAAGCTAAGGGCAAATATTTGTACACAATTTCCGACTGCGAAGCAGAATTCAAGGTACGTTTTAAAAATTTAATTTTTAATAGAATTTGATAAGAAATTCTTTTTAAATAAAAAATATTTTAAGCAAAAATTAATATTTATTTTGTTTTTAAATTTTTAAATCCTTAATTAATTATAAAGAAATTACAAAATAATTTAATGTTTTTTATATTATATTCAAATAATTATATTTAATTTTAAAAAGAAATATAAATTTAATTTTTAATAGAATTTGATAAGAAATTCTTTTCAAATCAAAAAATATTTAAATCAAAAATTAAATTTATTTTGTTTTAAAATTTTTTAAAATTAAATTAAATTTATTGTGAAAATTTTTTTTGATATTTTAAAAAACTCATAACATTTTTTGTGATTTTATAACTTTTTATTTATTATTTATTCATTTACTTTCTGATTTGGGCAAGTTATGGCCCCAATAATCAAATTTCTGAGAAAATTCACCTCTTAATTAGTTTTCCGAGTTTTGAAGATGTTATCTAATAAGCGATAAAAGTCATTCTCGGAATATACTATGTTCGTTTTCATACCTATATACAACTCTACTCTATTATAATGTTTTCTCTCTTTCACCCACACTTATCTTTTCTATTCTTTATCGTTTTCTAATTTCACTGTTTATATTTTGTTTTATTCCCTGATCTTACTCTTTCTTCTAAATCCTCTTTTTCATCTTCATTCGCAAACATTTAGATATTGTATTATTATTAATTAACGATAAAATAAATAAATAAATAAATAATAAAAAAAATAATAATAAATAAATAATGGGGGGGGGTAATTCATAAAAAATCTACGATTGACTACGATAGGAGGAAGGGGGGGATCAAAGCAAATGTTTACGTGAACCCAATAAAAAATCCCTTATATTTTGTTTATCCTACTTGACAATTTTGCATCACTGTTTTATTTAATTTCAAAAAGATTTGTTATTAAAAAAATTATTTTTAATAGTATTCTATTACTTATTACTATTACTATTACTTATTCAACTATTTTCAAAAAGTGCAATTTTTTTCGACTATTTTAAAAAATTGCGACTGTTTTGACTTTTCTTAAAAATATTGTAAAAATATGCCACATTTATAGTATAAAATGATACTTATTTTAATTTTTAAAATTAAAAATTTTAGTTATTTAAATAAATAAAATTAAATAAAATTAAAAAAGTTTTATTAAAAATAATTTAATTATATTTATAACTATAATTTATTATAATAATAATTTAGATTATTTATATTAATTTTTAATAATTTTAAAGTTAAATTATGTCCAAAATAACTATAGACCAATCTTTAAAATTATATTTTTAAATAATTATTTGACTATAATTTTTAAAAATATACGTGTAATTACAAAATTGTAGAATAATAAAAATTTTGTAAAATATAATAAAATTTTTTTTTTTTAAATTTTATTACTAGTTTTGAAAATTAACTATTTAATTGAAAATTTTGAAAATGATTAAATTTATTTTAATATTTTTAATTACATATATTTCCGAAAATTGAAATAGTTGCATACAATAATTAATAATATTAAAATTTTTGAGGATCATTTATAACATTTTGGACAAAACAATCATGTTTAAAATGTTTCAAGAAATGTATGATTTTCTTTTATATTTTTTAATTTTTCCAAAATTCAAAAAAAAATTGTTTACGTGGTATATGAATGACTTCTTAATCTCTTTTTAAATTCAAATTAAATTAATTTTGACAAGAAATAATTTTATGATAGCTCCTTAAGAATTACGTTATGGTGGATATCACGTCAAAACTCCACCCAAAAAAAAAATGTTGTCCAATTATTCCCAAATTTTTTTTATGATATGCCCTATAGGTTAGTAATTTATCATATAAATTTTTTTGAATTTTATAAAAAATTGTCCAAGGGGGAGGGGGTAGAAGTTCTGAACTTTTGCGTGACGCGCTCCACTTTGATTATTTCTTTTAATTAGAGGAAAAAATTTTAAAAAAAATTAGAATATGGGTTTTTTAGATTTTTTCATGGGCTTTCGAATGGCAAAGTCTATTTTCAAAAATTTTTTTATTTTGACATAAATTTTGAAAAAATAAAAATAAATTTTCACTTTTCGCATCTTTGGGTTCATTTTTTCTTTTTCCTTTTATTTTTAAATGAAAGCTGAGCTTTTTTCTTAAAAAATACTTGTTTTCCAAAAAACCGTTTTTTTTTGTTTTCGAGAAATGAATTTTTGAATATAGCGCATCACGTCGTCGCGCCGCAATTTAATTTATAAAACGTTACAATGAACTATTTTCTGCATTTTACAGGGTTGAGACTGACATTAGAACAATATAATGCCTGCATTATAGTTTTTTTTTATTTTTTTAAATTAAAAAAAATATTTATTTTTTAAAATTTTTAACAAAATTTAAAAAAAATTTTTTTTAGACTTTTATTTTTAATTTAATGCCTACAATTTATTTATTTTCATTTCTAAAGTAAAACAAAGCGAACAGAAAAATAAAATACAGGCATTAAATTAAAAATAAAATTGCAAAAAAATTTTGTTAAAAATTTAAAAAAATAAATATTTTTTTTAATTTAAAAAAATTAAAAAAAAACTATAATACAGGCATTATATTGTTCTAATGTCAGTCTCAACCCTGTAAAATGCAGAAAATAGTTCATTGTAACGTTTTATAAATTAAATTGTGGCGCGACGACGTGATGCGCCTATCAAAAAAATCAGCGTCTATTTCGGCATGTAAATCAGTAGAGATTTAAACGTGTATTTACACGTTTAATTTTTGGACACATTCTACGTAGATATAAACGTTCAAATCCTCAACGATTTGAAAATTTAAAAAAATGTTTAATTTTATTATTTCTGTGTATCAAATAAATCCTGTTTCAAATTATAAAGTGAAATGGAAATATTTTACATTTTGTCGTACAAGTCAACAAGGATTCATGTACCAGATTTCTCCAATTTTGTTTATTTCTTTACATGTGTGTCCGAGGATTTTGTTCTCTCAATTATATTTCCATCATACAACTTTAGAATGTTTTTCAAATTTTATCAACGTATATATGCATATATCATCGAGGATCTTGGAAACAAGAAGTGTTATATTTTCTTACTTCTCCTTGTAGGATTTCGATGATTTTTAATGTTATATTACTACGCGAAAATCATTAAGGACTTTTATCTTTATACGTTTCTCTAATTTTTAGTTTTCTTAATTTAAATCGTCTGCAATTTTGAACTCAGCAGTTTTTTCAGTTTCAACACATGTATAAATCATCGAGGATCTTAAAAACAAAAAATGTTTCATTTTGTTATTAACGTACATATGTCGATGAGGATGTAAATATATAAAATATAGAAAATACAAATAAAAAAAATTTATGTATTTATATATTTGTTTCTCAATTTGTGTTACTACTGGTAAATCACTAAGGATTTTTAAGTTTGTTATTTTTTCTAATTTTCTGTTTTCTGTATATTAAAATCGACAACGATTTTGAACTCTATAATTTTTTTCTTCTTTCTACATTTATATGTGAATAAATTATCAAGGATCTCGAAAACAGAAATTTTGTTCACTAAAAATTTATTTCTAAATTTTACATTACTGCTCGCGAATTTTTGAAGACTTTCACTCTTTTAATGTTGTCTATTTTTTGAATTTTTAATTACCTCGTCCCTTATAACCCTCTTTTCCAACACTGCTGAAGTTTTACTTTCTATAGAGTTACTCTCTATGGAGTCTCCAGTGTTCTGCGCGTAAATTATTGGAAATTTTTAAAAATATCTTTATCTAACTTTCAGATTTCTGTATTTAAATAGACAACAATTTTGAAGTCTAGGATTTCGTTTCAAAATTTTATATAACTACAAGTGAATTCTTGAATAAATCTAAATCTTAGCATTTATGTGTATAAGTCATCGAGGATTTTTTCTACGAGGAATGTCTCACTTCCTCAAGAACTAAAGTATTTTTATATCTGTTTCTTATTACTACGTGTGAATCATTGATGATTTTTAGTAATATTTTTTTCTAATTTCTAATTTTCTAAATGTTTTATTTTCTTAATTTTGCGTATATTATCTCGTCGAAGATTTTGAACTCTATGATTTAGTTTTGAAATTTTATATTACTACACGATAATACTTAATACGTTCAATGTTTAAATTTTTTTATTTTGCAAGTTTTCTAAATTTAAATTGGCAACAATGATAGATTTCAAAATTTAATTTATGTGTATAAATAATGGAGGATTTTGAAAACAAATAATGTCTTATTTTCTTACATCCCCCAAATGTTTTTGAGGATTTTTAATTCTATTTTGTTTTTGAATTTTATATCACTAAGCGCAAATCATTAAAAATATCCAACTTTATTATTTTTCTAACTTTCAGTTTTCTGAATTTAAATCGGCTATGCATAAACCATAGGGTATCTTAAAAATAAAAAATGTTTCATTTTCTTATTAACGAGTATAAGCTTATTGCTAAGTTATTCCCAATAGTTTTTACTTTTCTTGTTAACAATAAAGTGTAAATGTTACATTTTGTTATGCAATAATCGAATAAATATTAAAAGAATATCAAGGCTTCCATTTCCGGTACCGGTTTAGTATACACGCGTGAAGAAAAAGTTGAGAGCTTTTTGAATAAATTTTAAGGTTTAAAAAATGGTGGGTAGTGTAGAGTGTTGAGTGTGCAGTGGAGTTTACAGTAGTGCAAAGGAAAGATATGTTTGTATAGAGTAGTGAATATGTGAGTGATAAAAAAGGTAAAAAAGATAAGTTGGTATTGTGAGGTTAGGTTGCTTGAAGTGAGAGAGTGGAGAGAGATAGTGATAAAGTACACTGAGAGAAATTTTTTCATAAAATAGTATCAACTGTAGCTATACTTTTTTTACATCTATGTCATACGCCATTGGTGAAAACAACATACTCATTTCGCAAAGATAATGCTCTTTTGGTAGGATTACTGAGCGAATTCAGTTTGTTTTCATAACAAAATCTCACGACAGAGGGCATACGAAGTGCGTTGAATATTTCAATACTATTTTATGCAGAAATTTCTCTCAGTATAGATTTCTAGAATGGCTGAGTCTGGCTCAAGTAGTGCATGCGAGAGTGAGAAAAAGGCGCGAGTATTTGAAAGAGGAATAGGTGAGAATGGAAAAAGAATGACGTGTGAGGATTGCATGGATTTGTTAGAATTAGTATTAATGTTGAAGGATGCGATAAAGGAAGGTTCTAAGAGAGTGAAAGGAAATTTAATGAATATTTGTGAAGATGGGGAACAAAGAGACAGAGAGTTAGAGGAAATTGAAGAGAGATTGGAGAAATTACAAGAAATGTAAAATGAATGGGATATTAAGTGGAAAAAGGAAAAGGATAGCATGTGGGGAAGAATGGCGAGTGGATGTAGTGGAAAAGGATAAAAGGAAAAAGAATGTTGTAGTCAGGGGTATGAATGTAGGTGTGTTAGAGGGTAAAAAAGAGGTGGAAAAAGTGTTTGCGTGGATGGGGGTAAGTGTCAGGGTTAAAACTATGGAGTTGGGTAGTGAGGAAGAAAAAATGGATGTGATGAGGGTAAAAGGGAGATTGAAAGGAAGTGTTGTAAGAATAGATGAGGAAAGAACCTGGAGAGAAGGAAGGATTATGTGGCTACTGAAAGAAAGAGCGTGGTCTGAGAAAGTGAATGGAAAAGTGGTAAGAATGAGTAAAGATTGTATTTGGGTGGATGGTCTAAAGTTTGTTGAAAAAGATGGATGGTTGAAAAAGATGTGAAACTAAAGTGGAAATAGGGGTTAAAGTAAAAATAAAAAGGGGTGGGCGAAGTAAGACGAAGATAGAATGGGCAAAAAAGGAACTGGAAACGGAAGCCCGGCACTGGCGAACTGAGAGATTGAGAGAGATGCGAGTAGGTTATGTTGAGAACAGCGGTTAAGTTGCATTAGGTTAAGTTGTAAGAGTATAATTTTAGTTGTAAGAATTTTTGTATTTATAGAATAAGTTGATGTATGTACTTGGGAGTAAATAAACTATAATAATCAGAAAAAAATCTTATGTTCCATTCATTTTCTAGAGACTACATACTTTAGTCCCATTTTCCCTTAGTATTGTCTATTGAAATTTTCCGAAAATTTTTTTTTTGCATGACAAAATATTAAGAATTGAGAGACTGAATGAGAGTTTTTTCATTCGCCCCTGCGACGGGCCTCTCTTTGACGTACGTGCGAGCGCACCTCAGGGGGTCTCATCCATAGTAAAATCACTTTCTTATGAGACTACCGTTGCAGACGCTTTCTACCGTAGCAATTGATACCGCCTTACATTTGAATTTGAACGCGTACGCGAATTTCATTCTTTGTAAAGACATATCTGTATAATTAAAAGTGAATAAAAGTGAAGTTATTGATAGTTTAATCTTTTTTATTTCATTCGTCGTCACCTTCTGAAATTTCAATACGGGAGTTTTTATTCTTTTATTGTGACTTACAAATTGGATTTTTGGATTATTCCGCATTGTGAGAAAATTTTGACTTCGTTTCACCTTTTATCTCCATTTACAATAACAATCGCCATCGATCCATTCCGAGAGATTATTTCATCGATCCTACGGCTCGATTTCAACGGAACAGTAAGTATTCTACGTTCGGAACTTGTACGTCGTTGGAAGTTTCCGGGTCATTTTTCTCAGCTAGTATATGGTACGGCTTGCGAGGGCTCGCCTTTAAGCAGTCGCGACCAGTTGGGGGCTACCTTCGGTTCTTCCGGCAGATGGACAAGTTCCTTGATCTTCCATGGAAATAGGGAGGATAACCATCAATCGTCGTCAACGGGAGAGAAATCGGAGAGAAAAGAACACAGAGAAGATTTCCAACGCATTGTCCAACTTTTCACGAAATACAATTTCCCGGGTTTCGGAAGGTCATCGACGATCGCGGGTTGGGTTTCCACAGCGAATTGAGTTCCTTGTCCAAGGCGTATTAGAATAAATTGTTACTTCAGGAAGCCGAGTTTCGCGCAAAATACGAGGCTCTGGAACGTCACCACCGAATCGAAATTATTCGGCTCTTGAAACGGAAGACAGAGTTACCGAAGATCGCCGTGAAGGAGACACAGACGGAAGTTAAAAATTTCCCTCAACCCATCGAGGAGACAGCGGAAGTAGAATCTCCCGGGAGAGTGGATTTGGAGGATAATGAGCCTGTGTTGGAAGATAGTCCTTTGATCGCTCTACAACCAGTGGAAGAATTATTATTATTATTAATTATTATTATTTTATATTATTATTTTAATTATTATTATTACTCCTGAAAAATCCTCTGCGTCAGACGATAAATTGCCCCAGTTCGAAGTGGAAGATTGCATAGACCGTGAGGTCTTCCCCGTTGCCCCCCACTTCACGATTATCGCCACGCGTGGGGAAGCCAGTGAGAAGGATCCACCCGGGACCACCACCTAAGTAGATTAGAGCGCGACGGACTCTTTTCAAAACCCGCGTTCCCTCGCCAAAAAAATTAACGGTCAGAGTTCATCAACTCTTACGAAAAAATAATAAGGAAAACGCTTCCGGTCGTCTCAATAAATGTAGAATCGCCTCGCAGGTAGTTCTTACTCCCACTAAAATTTTTGATTTAAAACAGTTTAAAAGAGTAATGAGAGTGCACACGAAATTCCTTATATTTTTCGTCGTTTTTGTTCAATTCACGTTCATCTGGATTTTTTGGTCATTTGTGATTGTCAGCTGGTTGTGTTTCGTCAACTGTCTATGTCGAAATTCGAAAAATCTAGTTAGATATTTAATCTAAGAAATTTTGCCTTTTTAAACGGGAATCGAAAAAGTTGAATTAAATCAATATAAATTTCAATTTATTTTTTAACAAAATGATAGTTTATTCTACGAGGGGGTGTTGATTTTTGACTTCAGTTGTGTGGAGGATTTGATATTGAATTAATAAAGATTTATCAACGAAAATTTTGTGTAGTGATTATTATTGAAGGATCAACAAGTAGTTGCAGATTGGTGATTATTTTGACTTGGACAAAAGTCGTGTTTCAAAGGAACAAAGTTTCCCATTTGACTATTGTTTTTGTTAGTTTTTCAATATAAAATTAACTAGTGAAAAATTTCACTTGTAATTACAATAAAAAAATTAAAATTTTTTTACTTATTACATGTGCCTATTTGGACATGTATTACACATGTAAATATACGAGGAAAATTTTTTTAAACGTGTAATAATTTTTTCTCGTGTATTTACATGTGTAGTTACACGTGTAAAAACTTTTCGTCGTGTATTTACATGTGTCCAAATCTACACGTGTTTATTTTCAATAGGGTGGCGTTTTGAAAATTTATATTACTACACGTTAATTTTTGAATATTTTAACCCTTTAAATTTTCTTTAACCCCTTCGCAGTCAAGACCAAAATCTGATAAGTGAGCTCAAAATATGAACAACTTTTTAGAAAACTAAAATTTGAGAAAACGAGTACACTATTGTATTCGAGATCGCTCAGTAACAATTTTGGGATGAATCTGTCTGTTTTTCTAACCAAAAATCTGCTTGCGTCTATACACGTCATTGACAGTTTGATTCCACCTTTGCCATGACGTGTATATATACGTCATCGACTACTAAAGTGTTAATTTTTACTTTTTTCTGTGTTGAGATCGGCAAAAATTGAACCTCCTATTTGTATAACTCGATCTAGGCACCATTCACAGTCTCTGAAACTCCGGTTAAGAATATTTGTGAAGCTATCTCTTAGTTAATTTGAAGGTTACCAATTCAACTCGCACCGGATACATTTGATTCGGACTGCCTACCACGCAGATCTGTGCAAGCCGGAGGTAAGTATAAATCGTGGTCTCAGTTCTAATAGGCTCTTCATTATTTTGGTTTCATCGATGATAAGTAGATTTGTTGGCAGTGTGACGAAGGTATTTTGAAGATCACTTGTCGCATTTACTGGTATCTTAAATAGACAAGAAGATATTAATCTTGTTTGCAGTTGGTAAATAAACACTGACACTGGATGGAAATTTCTTTCGGTAACGGAGAAAACGCATGTTTTAGGTGGATTAACATAATAAAAAAGGTAAATGAAACAGTAAAAGGAAATTGTATTAGTAGGATTTTTATTTTTTTAAATAGCTTCTTTAATGCCGGGTTAGCATACTTGAATTAGCTATTTTATTTTTCTATTCATTGAATAGAAAAGACATCCCAGTTAGAAGTAAGGAATTAATAAGAATTCGAAATTTTTAATTCTTTTAAATTCCGTTTGTGACCAATTCTTTTCATTTTCATTTGGAGAAGCCGGAAAGAAGCTAAGCTTATTCTTTTGAATACCGATTTAATATTTTAAGCGGAAAAAAAATTTGTCGGTTTGAAGATTTGAACCCTCAAGTTTCATTGTCGGAGACAAACATCTTGTCCGCTCAGCTTTTTTAACTGCACTATGACTACCGAATTTTAGAAGCACTTATCTGAAAGTGTTGCAAACTTCAAAGGAATTAAAAAATTACAAAATATTAAAACGGAATAGACAGAAATTAAACTTACCGAGTATCACACAGTATTTCGGAATTCACAAAAATTCAAAAATTATAGAAATATTAAAACGGAATTGATTGGAATTCACTTTCAAGAAATCTTTGCCTCAAAAAGGAATACGTAGGAATTGGACAGAAACGGAATTCAAAAAAATTGATAATTTAACATTTTCTGTAAAAAGTTAAAAATTTTAAATTCTTCTCAATTCCTTACTTCTTACTGGGTTAGTACAAAATATCCTAGATAACCCAAGTTACTACAAGAATGATGATACCGCGACAAGAACTTCTTAAAATCGAACTGATGATAGCTTTGTGTGGAGTGACAATAAGCTAATTACAGGTTGACTTGCATCTTGTAAACTAATCGGCAAAGTCTTAGTCATCAATTATTTCAAGCAAATCCAAAAGTTACTCTATTTCGTTAATAAATTTATTTGTTATCAGATATAAAAAGTAGAATGAGAAAGTGAAATGTGGAGAGTGATAAATAGAATTCGAAAAGTAAAATGCAGAATGTAACAAGTGAAGTGAGGAAAATGAAAAGTGAAATGAAAAAACGCTGCTTAATTCCATGGCGTGATCTAGAGCTACGAAGATCGTTCATTGAATCCGGAATGGATTTGAACAAAATTTCGGAAACAAATTTTGAAATAAGATGAAGTCCCCTAATTTTTTATGGCAACTTCGACACCCTATTTTTTGGGAGGTGAAGAATAATAAATTACCTGAAGAATACCTGAAGAATCATCTTTGAGGTGTTTCTGACTCTTGCACGGTAACGTTTACAAGAAGTTTGTAGCCTTGCTTATGATGATATAGATGATGCAAATCAGTCCAATAATCTCACTTACTAGTGATACTGAAGTAAGAAATTTATTGCCACCTAGCCACTTCTTGATTGGTGATTATGTCTGTTCCTCAACCTTTGTTACCCAATGATAGTAAAATGGACAAGCACAGGCCAAATCTTAAAATAGTCTCCTATTTTTTATTTCTTAATAAAAGAAATGGATCCATCACTTTTTGAATCATCAATGACGTTGGTTCTTTATACTCCATGTTTACTTTAATCAGTTGATTTGGATATCCCTAGGATGTTCTTAATATATTTCAGGACATCCCTGGTACATCCTACAGATATAATAGTTTCCGGATATCCTTACTCTCTAAATCTGAATTAGCAAAACTTAACTATTTCACAGCGATAAGTATACAACTAATTTCAAAAAGCGTATATAAGCTAATTAATCAGTGAAATTTCTCTGATTATTTAATGAAATTTCACTAATTCACAGCGCATATATGCTAATTTTAATCAGTTGTATACTTTTCGCTACTTAAGATTTAGAGAGTAAGACATCTGTAGGATATCCTAAATATCCAGATGCTATTAGGGTGTTCATTAAGAATATTAATAGGTAGTTTAAGTTATAGATGCTGAACCTGCTTCTTTATTTACGCATCTACATTAAATAAAATCGTACATAGTACATCTGTGCTCAATTTTATTTGAGACAAGTTTTGTATTAAAATTATGAATATTATCAAGTGTTTTATTTGAGGACATAATTAATTTGACAAAGGTTGTCAACTTTTCTACTAATAATTTGTAACTATTTATTAAATGCATTATATTTATAATAAGAAATATAAATTGAATTGGTATTTGTTTTAAAAATAAGAACTAAAATTACTTTATTCTATTAGATCATGATGTGTTTTAACATATTTAGTCGTAGTGAAACATTTAAATGCTTAGTATAATCAAGCAACATTGTATTATCAAACATAAATACATGGAAATAATTAGTATTTTAGTACAATTAGAATTTTTGGTAAAAAATGTATGTATATCATTAATTAATAATTTCCAAATTTAATTAAGGAAGTGACACAATCAATCATTGTATTTAAAATTATAATTTTTTATCTAATATGGAAAAACACTATAACCAGTTTTTCAATTAAGTTTTAAGAATCACAATAAAATAAGTTATAAAAGTATAGTAAATTTCCGTGCACTATTTCGAAGTCAAAAAAAGAATACTTTATATCCGTATTCATTTGATAAAAATTAGAGCTGTACAAAAAGCTCGAAAAGCCGAACCGAGTCCGAGCCGAGTCTATGTATCAAGTACTCGAAATTTTCGAGTACTCCAGTGAATTCAAGTACTCGATTAGATTCTAGCTTTTAAATTACAAAAAAAAATATTAATAAGTAGAAAATTTCGAATTTATGCGGTATATTGAATCAATTAACTAAATAAGTATTAGAACAGTATTTTAATTTTCTCTAAAACTCGAATTTACTCAAGAGCTTCGAGCTTTTGGCACAGCTCTAATAAAAATTATCCAATTTTTATTTAATATAAGATATTAAAATTTTCTGCTACAAGTACTGGACAATATATTTAAAAATAATATAACTTTAACAATACATTAAAAGGGGAGCTATAGGAGATAGCAAAAAAAACTTATTAATAATAAGTTTGCGTAGCCATGATACCAAAACTTTTTTGAAAATTAAATATAAAATAAGTTTGGTACGGAGCAAATGTATTCATCCTGTTGTACTTTGAGATAAACCGAAATATTTTTCACATTTTTAGTGGGTATTGCACGAAGACCTCTTTCAAAATCAACCATCTTTTTGAGGTAAGGATAAAGATTTTGACATGCATTTTCTGTAACGAAGACTTGTACAATAGCGAATTCTTTTTCTAGTTGCTCATCGACAATGAATTGTTTAATTTTTACAAATGAACCATCAATTAGTTCTGCATAACTATTATCAGAATGATTCTTTTCCTCAACGTTAACAGAAAATAGACACTTGGATTTCACCATTTTTTTATAAGATACAGCTTTTGATGTCAATTGCAGTTTATTGATCCAATTTATATTTGCTGCCTTTGGTGATCCAAAATATCTGCTTGATGTTATTTTACAGGTCTTCTGTGTACTTTTGTTTTCTAAATTAAAACAGTATTTTTTTACACGGGCTGATGATTTTGGAAGTATAATATTTGATAAAAGTGAATCACTTTGGGACATCGAAAGTTTTCTACAAATTTGATGAGTAACACCATTAGCAGAGTTAATCATTCGTAATATTTTTCCATTGCCCGCTTCAAATGCAAAAGCATTATGAGCCCATGATGGACCCCAATTTGTCAGTGACTTAGGCCTATGCCACAGCTGATGAACATTAAACGTCATAGCTGCTTTCGAGTAGTTTGGTTCTATGTCTACTATAAATCGTTTTAATAATTCCTCATTTCGTTCTATATCTGTTTTAGTTATAGAAGTTTTTTGTGATATATAAAATGCCTCCACGAATTGTGCCCAATGAGTCAGTAACTTTATACTTAAAAATAATTGCATAATCGGTATGCTGTAAAACAAAATCCAATTTTCCCACTCTTTAGCCTTCCAGTATGCTCTATCAGTTATAGATCTTGTTAGTCGCATAGTTTGGTGAGGAACTGAAAACGATTCTAGTAGATTGTCTATTGTTGTTAAATCTTTACGAGACAACTTTCTAATCCAGATGTTTGTAAATTGTGCTCCTACACCCAACCGCTCACAGTGCATATCTTCGGGGACAAACCCATCTATCATTTTAAAATTTTGTAGAAGATTTAATGGTGTAACGTGCCGAACACCATATGCATGCTCTTCTTCTTCTTCTTCTTCTTCGTCTTCTTTCTCTCCGACATCTTCTTCCTCTTCTTGTTCATGTCCTTGATTTTGTTCTTGTCCTTCATTAACTTCTTCCATGACATCTTGAACAGTTTCAGTTGACGGTCCATTTATCAAGTATTCTAAGCAATTTAAAAAGTTATCTTCGTTCCGTTCTTCAGGCACTTTTTTCATAATTGGAAATTTCACACAACCACCTGTGTTTGCTTTATTCCGAATATATTTTCCTTTCTGTAGACACCAATTGCAAGGATAATAGGAATTGTGCGGTCCTACGCCCTGCATAGAATACCGGGCCACTGAATCTACACTGCAACATATTGCAAATGGTCTAATCAAACGTGCTTCTCCTTGTATGACGCATTCCACTCTCGAATCTGTAAGTTCATTCATTTGGTCAACGTATCCTTTCAAAAAAACGTTCATATTTGGTTTAGATTTTCCAAACCACAACGCAGCGACAATTGTTTCCTTTGTTCTAACTTCGAACGGTAACTCGTTTATCATTAATTGAATTGGATAAATTGAAGTATTGCTACTTTCAAACACAGGTGCTCCATCACAATTGAAGGTGAAAGTCACATACTGATGTTTATCTTCAGGGGGCAAACTTTGAACGAAATCTGAATAGGCTCTCCCATCATAAATATCACTAAAAATGTCGGTTTCCTGAATTCTATCTTGCATAACATGATTATAATAATTATCATTGCGTTCTAGGCAACTTTTAACATTGTTTTTAATATCAAACGTTGCATAGAAGTTTGTAAAATTTTTACCGTTTACAGAAAATTTTTCCTTACAAAATTCACACTCTTTTTGAATGCACGAACGATTAAATGTACCTGCATAATTCTGACATTCGGGACAAATGGCATGATATATTACAAATTTTGACGAGAAAAATAGTTTATCGATGAAATAACCAGTATCTGGTAAAACATTTGTAGTGAAAATGCAATTCACTGCCTTAAATAATTCTACTACAGCTGTATGCGTTAATTCATTTACAACAGCGAATTTTAAAAACATGAGCAAAAGCTCTCCTTGACTCACTGCTACTGGCGTACAGATCGTGTCTAAAATGTGTGGAGATTGTAATGTCTCGAATAATTTATTGTGATTGACAGCATCGTTCTCTAAACTTATGGAAATGTCATCAGCATCATTAACAGCAATGTCATTATCATCAATTTCATTAATGCTTTCGTTTTCTGAATCATCAGGAAGGTCATTTATATTGTCAACATCCATATTGCTATTGTGGATTTGATTGTCCATAGACGATTCGCAAGCTGCACTTGAAACGATCTAAAAATAATTATTTTTTATTCTTGATAATCATTATAATAAAAAAATCTATTTTTATTTTAATATTAATCCAAGTTTAAATATACACTGAGAAAAATTCATGACACATTTTCAACTACATCTCCTTAGTAGAGTATAAATTATAATAATAAAAACTACTTTTTCACTTAGTCTGACTATTTTTGCATACTTATTTTAACTATTTTATCTAGTTAAAAATTATTAATTCAATTAAAGTAAATTTGTAGCTCTTGTAACTGCAGGTATGTTATAGAAGTAACTACAGAAAGTAGTAAATTCTACTGCTCAAAGTAGTACAATAGACTCCAATGACAGTTTAAATGTAAACTGAAGTGTAATTATGTAGTTATTGATTCAGACGGAAGTCTAAAGTTAACTGTCGGAAGAATTAACGGTCTTTACTACGTGCATAAAACTAAGGATAGTTTCCCCGAGTTGGCATCGTTGGTTCAATTTATTGATGATCATTCTAGATAGGGAGAAATACGTTTCCTGAGGCTGAAGGATGAAGTTCCCGCTGCGACGAAAGAAGTACTTAATTTTTTTGAAACTCATACAGGAAAATAGGTGAAATGCTTCAGGTCGGATAACGGGCGTCAATACATTAACGAGACCATGGATTCTTTTCTGAAAGATCGAGGAATATCGCGTCATACAACTGTTTCGCATAATCCGGAACAAAACAGGATTTCCAAGAGAGAAAACAGCACCATCGTCGAAATGGCGCATTGTTTAATTCTTCAATCAGGAGAAGGAGGTATCCTTCCAGTGGCGGATCCAGGGGGTATGGGTGCTTGTCCCCCCAAGAGTTGGATATTTCTGTGAGATAGAAAGAGATAACATTATGTTGATTTAATTTTTTTGAATGGATAGCCCCCCAAAAAAAGGTCTCAATGAACCCGACCTGTCGATAGAGCATGTTGAAGTGGCTTGGTGCCAAAAGTGCCTAGTCTACGGACACTTAACCCGAACCTGCAAAGGCTCCTACAGAAGTAAAAACTGCCGGAGATGCGGCGGGCAGGGCCATCTCGCGAAGAGCTGTGTCGAAAAGCCGAAGTGCCTTACGTACTTGGACCTGGGGACGCCAGAAACGGACCATGATTCCGGAAAGAGAGCATGCCCAGTTTACAGGGATGAACTGCAAAAGCTTAAAAGGGCAAATCCTTAAAGTTTTTGCAGGTCAACCTGCAAACAAGTAAGGATGCACAGGTGCTCCTAATGCAAACAGCAAGGGAAAATGAGGTCGATATCCTGTTCTGCAGTGAGCAGTATCAAGGAAGCGACCTCACCCCTTAATATCAGGATAAGGCGAAGAGAGCCGCCTTAAACCTGTTGACAAGTTCCTGGAGACGAGCAGTGGGTTCGTGTGGATAGAGGTGGATAATATACGTATGTATAGCTGCTACTTCTCACCCAACGACCCACTGACCAACTTCGAAGCCAATATAGAAGACCTAGAAGCGAGCCTTACAGAATCCAGGCTAGATGTCATCATGACTGGCGACAAGAGAGGAATTCTAATTGGGGAAATGATCTCCAGGAACGACTTATTAGTGGTAAACCGTGCAAATAGATGGACGTTCAGACGAGGTGCGATCGGATCGATTATAGGTCTATCGATCGCATCGTCTAAAATAATAAGCTGCAAAAGCGAATGGCGGGTCTCTGAGAAATATGCTGCAAGTGACCACCAGTAGGGGAATGTTGTCATAAATTGACTCTTTTTTGACTCTTGTCCATAACTTTAGTTTAAATAATAATTTAGATTACTGTCATTAATAGTTTAAAAGGTTGAATAAAAAGGAAACTTTTTCCATGACTGATAAGTTGATAAATAAAAAACAAACAAATTGCGGGCATTTTGAAAAAAAAATAAAAATGTAGTCATATTTGGCCACTGTAGTCATAGTTGGACACTTTTGAAAATCAGCAAGAAAAAAGGATATTATGACCCAATCAGGTGTATTTTATGTCTTATTTATTTTTATTGTGTCAAACAAAACTTACAATTGAACTTTTACAAAACAAAATTAATCAGATTCGCAATTTTGACAAATAAAATAACTTTTTGTCATTTTCGCACACTTAAGGTGGACGTCTCGTTTACATTCAATACATGCAACGGAGTTATTGCGGATAAGTGTCGTGGCATTGTTTGTAAACATATTATGCAAAAGTCCTAATCTTCTTCATGATTATCGCTGATTTATATTAGAGAGTACAGGTGTCCAACTATAACAACATAAAGTGTCCAAATATGACGACAAGTGCCATAATCCTATCGCACAACGTCATAACCAAACTATTCAAATAATCAACAATTTCTCTTATCATTTTCTTGCGTGGAAACTACTTAACGTATTTGTATGCTTACATTGTCGATGACATGTTTTTACTCAGAGTTATGTCACGTTTTTTGCATGTTCTTTAAAACTTTTTTGGCACTTTCAGGCCTCTGCGCCAACAAAACATGAAAATAAATAGTTCCTAAATGTGCCGTGACATGAAAAGCTTTCCGTAACGAAAACAAAACATTCCACGCTCGCATACAGATGGCGCTGCTAGTATAATGTAAAATATTGGAAGTGTCCGAGTATGACGACCGTCCAAGTATGACAACATTCCCCTACATTGAGTTCTCATTCTCGATGGGCGACACACGGAGTGGAAAAAGACAGGTAGTTCCTAGTCGCAAAACCTCCTCGTGGAACATTTAGAGACTCGACAAGGAGAAGTTTGGCCGGTCCTTAAGAGAAGCCCTCTTAATTGAGAACTTGGGCTGGGTGAAGAGGCCGAGGAGTATGGATGGGGAGATGCGAGCCATGAAGAACATGATAGTCACCGCTTGCAATGCGTCAATGCCACGTCGCAAAGGCGCCTTTCCTATGAAAAAATCCTTGCACTCGTGGTCAGAGGAGCTGGCCTCCTTGAGAAAGGAATGTCTCAAAGCAAGAAGGACATATACCCGATCTAAGGGAGATCCCTTGCTGAAAAAGGCTTTCAAGGAGGCGAAAAAAAACCTCAAAAAAGAGATCCGCAAGTCGCGACGCCGTAGCTGGAAGGACCTAATCGAGGAAGTCGATAAGGACCCCATGGGGTCTGGCTATTAAAATCGTTACTAAGAAATTAGTGACGAGGCAAAAGACCCACGGTCTGGACAATCCCGATTGGGTTAGACAGATAATAAAGTCTTTGTTTCCTCCTGCGGAGCCATACCTTAGGATGGACTGGAGTTCCTGCAAAGTCCAAGAGGAAGAACTTTTCACACTTAGTGAATTGAAAAGCGCAGGCAAAAGATTGAAAGAAGGTAAGGCGCCTTGAATCGATGGCTCTCCCTCTTGACCGGAGAGAATCGTCTGTCTGATCACCAATTTGGTTTCCGTAAAGGCAAGTCTACAGTTGATGCCATCCAGGCAGTAGTGGACATAGCCAAAGCAGGAAAAATAAATTGGGACCAGAAAAGAAGAAGAGCTTCTGCGCGTTGGTAACAATGGATCTGCCCGAAGGTGCGTTGATCATCGGCTTTGCGGACGACGCGTTGTTCGTGTGCACTGCCGAAAGTGAGGAAGCTCTTGGGACATTGGTGAACGATTGTCTGCTACTAGCAAAAAGCTGGCTGGAAACCAGAGGTCTTGAAATGGCCCTGGAAAAGACCGAGGCACTGCTGGTCACAGACAGCTCCCACGAATCGTGATAGACGGATTCGAGGTCAAGTGGAGTAAACAACTTAAATATCTTGGTGTGGAGTTGGATGGGAGATTAAACTTCCACCACCACATGGCTACGGCGTCAAATAAGGCGATCGAGTGTGCGGCTAATCTTTTACGGTTAATGCCAAATGTAGGCGGATTCTGTGAACAAAAAAGACGACCGTTGGCGAGTGTCGCCCATGCTAAAATGCTTTATTCAGCACCAGCCTGGGCCCATCCCTGAGGAGTAAGAGATGTGTGATCATCTGTGAAAAGATACCGTCGGCGCAGACATCGATAACAACGCGTATCATCTCTGCGTATAAAACGGTATCTACGAGTGCTGTGCAGGTCCTTGCAAGGTTTCCGCCAGCAGATATTTTGGCAAGAGAAAGGGAGGAAATCTTTCTCTTTTCTAAAGAAAGAAATTCCTCAGAAGGAAGTTAGAAGAGGAAGTTAGACCTAGCAAGGGCCTGATCCGCAAAGAAGCGAGGCGCAGGCTCATAGACACATGGATAAATAGGAAACAAGGCCAGGTTTCCTATTACATGACGCAAGCGTTTACAGGGCACGGGTGTTTTAAACGCGTACCTGTATCGCTTTAAATTACGCGAAGATGAGGTGTGTGCGTACTGACAGTTCGCTGTGGACAACGCTGATGACCCAGTCAGAAGAAAATTGGCGGTATGTCAAGAACTTTATAATCTCGGTTATGTCGAGAAAAGAACTCGACGGCCGCCAAAAAGCGTAATTTAATCAGCTTTTAAATTTGTTTCGTCCCGTATTATCTTAATTTATTCTGTGTTTTATTTGTCCTTATACAATTTTAATTTATTTTTGTGATTTTTATTTGTCCTTATACAATTTTTAATTTGTTCTGTGATTTATTTGTCCTTATACAATTTTAATTTTTAACTTCATATATCTGTATACTTTATACGTTTCTGTTTTTTGTACCCGCTTATTATTATATCTTTTGACTTTTACACTTTTTAGCATTTTTTTTTATTGCTGTGCTGTAAATTCCGCTTAGACTTTGAAATAGTTTTAATTTATTAACTATGGACGCAGGAGAACCGCAGACAAAGAACAAGGTCGCAGCAGCGAAAGAGTTGGAGAGACACCCTCGAAGGCTAAAGTCTTACGATAGTTCCGAGGGAGGGTAAAGGGCTCCAAAAGAAGGGTTACGGGTCTTAGTGGATCGGGCTGGCAGTAGGTCGCCTACGAAAGGAATTCTTTAATTTTAAAGTATGAATACCCTTTCAATCATCTTGCAAGACATATATGTTACTTTTGAAATGACAATTATTTTATAGAAAAAAAATAGCAGTTGTGCAAAAAAAATTTCGACCAAAAAAAATGTTTAAAAAAAAAAGATTTTTTTACTGTCTTTTTACTGACTTGTCTTACAAGAATTTGGTCGACAATTTTTTTTATCAACTGCTCATATTGTATTGACCAAAAAATTGTTTCATGAAATAGGTCAAAATATTTTCTAAATATGGACCCAATCCAGAAGGGGATTGGGTTTTTTACATGCTATACTGCTACGGCCTTTTAATGATAACGAAATAATATTAATAATAGAAAAGGGAACTGTTTTAACTACCGTTATTGAAACTAACGAGTATGTTACAGAAATTTAATCGATTAAAAAAGAGATAACTAAAGACGATTTAGCTGAGGGTATACTTGTTAGCGAAGAATAGTTCTACGAATTACTGACACTTATCAACGATTAACAAATTAGTGTCGCGTTGGATATGACAGAACTCGGTTGTACACACGTAATACAAATGGACATAGTAGAAAAACTAGTTGTGGAATCTGGTTTACGCGAAACCATATCTTATAAACACCAAGAAAAGAATTAAATAAAAAAAGGTAGCCTAGTTAAAGAGAAATAAAACAGTCAATCGAATCAATGTCTTCGTATGTCAAGTTCGTGCATTTTTATACAAAAACTTGACGGAACGTTTTAGACTAATTGTTGACTATGAAAAATTAAAAACGCGAGCACAGTTAGATTAAACTTACTTCACCTAACGTAAGATGACGGCATGGAGTAATTAATGATACTATCATTTTTGAGATCCTTGATTTAAAACAAGGTTGTTTACAAATTCGTCTGACGAAGAGGGCTTTTCGACTATCTTCATCAACGCAGACTGAGACCAGTCAATTTTTAAAGAGACTGTATTTGGAGTTATAAACGCACCGTATGGTATGATCTTGACGTACTTTGGCAATATTTTAGTACATGCAAAATCGTGGAGGGAGTTATTAACGAAATTAATCCGAAACAATATTTAAAGTTATGAAAGACGCTGGCTTCACATTCAATTTAAAGAAGTGAAAATTCAGAATAGTTCAGGTAAATTATTTAAGGTATACAATCATTAAAGATAGCCTTATTCTCGCATCGAAAAATGTTAAAGCAATTCGAATTTCTCACTCCGAAAAACGTTCACGGTTTAGCCGTTTCTTCCGTTGGTTTATTCCGAGAGGTTTCTCCTTAAGATTCCGTTAGATTCACTTCAAATTGCTTGACAGATATTCACAAATTCATGCGATATTTATCGGTTTACCTAGTTTCTTACATACGCGTTTAGTGACAGACTTTCACGAAATTTAACTTAATTATAGTTCTGTAGAAACAGAGTATGACAAGATCTGAATTAGAATAACCAGCATTTCATGAGTGAAAAAACCCCTCGCTTTATTCCCGGATTCACAAAAATAGCAACACCAATTATCGAGCTGTTTAGAAAAGACGACGCCTTTTCTCGGGCTCAGTCGAAGATTTAGATGACATTTCAGACCTAGCTTTTCGGTTACCGGCGACAAAATTGTTATATACCATCTAAGCGAAACATTATTGGCGCGAAAAATTTGTATTTTTGAAAGGAAGAAAAATCACTTACGCTACATGAAAGGGTGAATTTAACGTTTATGTTTTACCATTTTTACATCTGGATCACTTAGGTCCCTTTGTACTTTGACTCGCCGAAATATTTACAAATTATTGTAGATGGACAAAATTTTGACAATCAGGGCATGGAAAGCACAACCGACGCTGCACTCGAACCTAAGCTCCTGCGTGAGTCAGACGATGGTTATGCTTTTCAGGCCCCCAATTATACACGGTACGAAACATAAAATCCTTTACGACTGTTAGCAAAATTTGATGAATTTGTAAATCGTCTTATCGCGCCTGATCGTTTTATAATTGACAGGGACACATGTTTCACCTCGGACACGTTTAAAAACTTAACTTTTGTAAACGTCACGGAATTAAAATTACGTATAATTTGACAGAACACGCCTAGCCAATGGTCAAGTGGAAAGAACATAAGTCAGACAATCCTGACAACTCTACAGATATGCTTCGACAATTTCAAAGGTCGTCTTTGAGAAAAAAGAGCTATGACGAGGGTAGCAAGGATTCAGAAAATTCTTATCATGATGATATTACTGTATGCAAGTCTGCGAAAAATAGGAAGCATGAAAAAAAGCGAGAGATCCCAAAGAGACAATAGTTTCTGAAAATTTGGTGTTTAGGCTAGGGGTTTAAAAAGCTAATTAATGTTTGATTGTATAGTATGCGAGGTT